>NW_013666413.1:393388-403036 GCF_000517525.1 Limulus polyphemus
ACTACACTAACAACGTAATAACGTAAATTAAATTATTAATATTTAAGTTACGTTAACTTAACGTCGTACTACTTAGTACGTTCCTTACGTTCTACGGCTAGCCTTATGAGCCCTGGTATTGGATAGAGGGCTTTGTGAGCAGTGGATATGGCAGATGTAGTATGGTTGATCTATATTCTTTATTTTCACTCATGGTTTCTTAGGATTTATACATGAAAGTTTAGGTTCAATTTATTCAAATAAAGCATACAGTTTTTTTTTGTCTTTTTTTTTAAATTAGTTGCCTTACATTATTTCTTAATAGATTTTGAAATATTTTCATGCTTTGTGTATAGGCAGAATATGTTTCAGTTAACATAAAATTTTTTGTATTTGCCATCAGAACTTGAGTTATTTGACACCAGAAGAGTAGTAATACCATGATTTTTGAAAAATAGAATATCAGTTATTTTGAAACTAATGAATATTAAAACTGTAAGATGTTATGATGGTAAATACTAAGTTGATGAAGTGTTTTGTGAAACGTGTAAAGTGCATAATTTGTTTCTCTTGTGTTCTTTTGAAAAGTTATCTTGGGACGATTAAGAAATGTTATCGATGTATGCTTTTCAAGAAACAATTTTTTTCTTTTTCAAAATAAATGGGAAGTTCTATAAAACCAGTTCTTAGTAAATAAGACTTGTAATTTTCACCTTTTGTGCTTGATAGGTCGAAGTATTATAGCAAAAAAAGGAGATGGTTCACAAGTGAAAAATTCAACTGACAGCAGCACAACGTTAGAAGATGATGATGTTAAAGGTAAGTGAAAGAATGAAAGATTCCTCCACTGGGCATAGTTGTCAAAATATTTGATGTGACATGCATAGCAAGATTTAGTTAAAAATATATTGTGATAAAACACTTCATGGCATGGGATAAAACTCTCAAGCAGCAAATTATATTGTTTGGCAAAATTAAGTAAATTTTAAGATCTAGTTTATTATCACATATTTTGTTCCATTTCAAATAATTAAATCCTTCTTTCTAGCATTCTATCAAATATTGAACAGCTCTTTCAAATAAGTATAACCTTCATTTTAGCATTTTGTTAGGTATTTTATATTTCCAACAACATTTTTAAATAAGTAATTCTACATTTTAGCATTCTTTCACCACTACAACAATCCTTTTAAATCTGTCTTACATTCTAGCATTTTTTGACAAATGGTTTCCACACTCTTCAATAATTCTTTTAGTTAAGTAAACTATATTCTAGCATTCTGTCAGGTGTGCTTCATTCTTTCCAACAGCCCTATTAAATAAGTTAGGTTGTTAGGTGTGTTTCATTTTTTCCAACAAACATCTTAAATAAGTAAATTGTAAGTAAACTATTTCTTGTGAACACATGCTTACTAATAATTCTTAGTGTATGTCACCAATTCTTATTTTTAAGTTTTATTTTGTCATTCAAAATAAAAAATACTGGTTTTTAACCTTATTACATTTCCAAAATAATATCTAGAAGCTTGAAGATTTCGGACAATATCAGCTCTTCTTTTCTTTAATTAAAAACAAAACAAAATTTAAAGCAAGAAGTTAGCCTTGATCCTATTGCCGCTCCATCTATTTGATTGTACAAAGAGGTGAGTGCTGCTTAATGGTTAGTATATTCAAATTGTGTATCTAAGAATTCATGGTTTGCTCTTCTTTTCTGCAAAAACATGCTTTGAACTTTGGAGCTGTGGGTGCAATCACTATTTGATCAGAGTAGAATAGCCTAAAAGCTGGTAGTGTACTGTTGATTAGTCTGTTGTGCATTTATTCCCTTTTGTTTTACATGAAAATTGTAAAACTAATTTAATACATAAAGCATCATTTAAAATTAATTTTTATTTCTTTAATGAAACATAATTTTAAAAATCCAGTAATTGAAAACTACTAACAGGTTTACATACTAATGTAAGTAACTCTAATGACATGGGTCAAAGGCCATGTCATCGTGTTTGTTGACTTACATTCAAAATTTTATTGAATGATTATTTTATTAATTTATTTCTATAAATTTGGTCTCAAATTTTGTATTATAATTCAGATTTTAGTATTATACATAAGTTAATTTCTTAACTAAAAACACACCTAAATATTGATTTTTATTTGTCACATGGTACGTTGAATGCAGCACTGGTTCAAATTAAATGTTTGTGATGTCCAAATAAGTCTATAGTTTCATACGAATTAGGAACTCAAATTACTGATATTAACAAGCTAGAATATAAAATAAAAACATCCTATATTTTCTATTTGCTGAGCTATCGCTATGTTTCCTGAACCAAACACAGTGGCCATGCTCACCTTGTTTTATTTTTGAAAACACTTCCTTATTCACACCTACTTCTGTCTATGACATGTGAATAACCAATTGAAAGCTCAGAATGTCCCCCTACTGGCTTTCTCAGCCATTTTGAACTATTAAGGTGTCAATCTCATTATTTTGATACAATTTCAAGCTAGTAAGGTAAGTCTTTAGTGAGCTCAAAATTTCATATTAGACCCAAACACAGCTTAGTTACTAAACTTGATATAGTAACTATCCAGTACATAACCACCAAAATAACCATGATAGTAGTCATATTATAGATTTTGATAATGTATGTATATCTTCACAAACTTTTGCTGATTATCAGTAAATGTTACAAGGCTTTCATATACAAAATATCAGGTTTTTAATTAAGTATTAAAATTTTTTTATTAAAGATTTGCTTGTGAATTTTTTCTTTCAGAAAATTGACTATCCAACATAGAAAGTAATTCTGATTTTAAGATTAAAAATACTTTTCTTCATTTGAAAATTGCCAAATTTTATTTGCATAATCTCTATAACCTAAATAATTATCAAACCTAATTTTTTCAGAAAACTTTGTATTTTGTGTTATTTTCTCTACCTTAACTTGATATGGAGTTGATCAGTTTAAATGACCTCATAACCACTTTGGGAAATAAATCTAAATTTTGTTCTATAATCACTGGAAATTGTAACAGGAAATCAAAAATGTTATATTCTAAATAGAAGACAATGAATCTCTACTACTTACAATGTTACAAACTCTTTTGTACTCGCATGTTATGTTGCTAGGTGTCATCAAATTTCACACATGGAGGATGTAACAAAATATCATTTTTGTAGGTTTTATATTTGCATTTTGAAATATAAAATTATAAATTACTATACCAATACCACAAAATACCACTAGTTTAACAGGCTTCCTAACTAAGCTGTATTTGGGTCTACAAAATCTCATTTCCAATCAGCATATCACATTAATCACCATGCTTCAAACTCTGCAATGGTAATAACAGCTTTACCCATGTAAGTACTTTAAGAAGACTGACAGAATTGTGTAATTCAAAATGAGTGCATTTGATTGGTGGATTCACTAAATATATCGGCAAAAAGAAAAGGTTGGAGGTTCTTATTTTATATTTTAGCTTATCAATATTAGTAATTTGAGTTTCTAATTTGTTAAATACTGTAGGCTTAACATTTTATGACACTTACAATACAATCTAAGCAAATATAAAAGACAATTTACTGTGTGACACACAAAAAATTGATATTTAGCAACTTTTTTCTAATTTACTTTTGAACTAAGAAATGAAATAATGTATAATACTTAATTTTGATTTACAAACTACAATTTTATTCCAAATTTATGGACATACATTAATAAAATAGTAGTTTAACTGTTTCAGCATGGGCTTGGTCCCTGGGACTGACCTTGTAACCATTTTGTACTTGTCATAGTTTCATGCTTTAAATTTTAAAGTGTATGTTAATGAAATTTGGCAGATTATCAGTAAACACTACAATGCTTTTGTTTGCAAAATATCAAATTTTATATTAAGTTTTAAGATTTGTAAAGCAATGTTTCTCTCGTGCCTTTTTCTTTTTGATTGTTGCCTATCAAACATGCAAAGTAATTTTCATTATAAGATTAAAAATACTTTTATGCATCAGAAAATTTTCAGATTTCACATGTGAAATCTTTATAATGTCCAGATAGTTAAAAAATTTTTCTTAAGAAAAAACCTTATTTTAATTCTTATTTTCAGTAAGGCATTTCTGTATGTGTTTGGTAGATTTGGCCAATCTCGTAACCACCATAATAAATTAGAAAATAAATATAAATTATGCCTCTTTCATTCTAGAATGACAATAAATTATAACACAAAAACAAATCTCTTAAATCTTATAAAGTTATACATTTATATATATTTATTTTTTTTATTATATTGACCTTTCAACCATGCATGGCTAACAGTACAGAAGTTACAATGACATGGCACACGTGCTCTCATGTTACCATATCCAATAATATATAACTGACCTTTAGTCTTTACAAAATTACCTGTCTTGGCTGTGTTTTAGTAGACTAGTATTTTGTAAAATACAGTCACATTTCAATTATTATACATTATTTATGTATATAGATTATTGGTATTTCGAAATAAGTTCTTAAACTTATTTTTCTTAAAACATAGAACAGTAAGTGAAGAAGTAAAGCAAACAATTATCTCTTCTAGTTATGACTTTTGTACTCTGTTGCTGCTTGACATAGGTCGCCAAGCCTTTTAAAATTTCGCACATGGAGGATATGAAACAAAATAATTTTTTTGAGGTTTTTATATATACAGTTGAATAACCAAAAAATCATAAATTACTATATCAATACCATGGAATTCCACTATGATTTAGGTCTAAAAAAATATGAAATTTTGAGTAGACTAAAGATACAACCTACCTCTTAATAATTTAAAATGGCTGAGAAAGCCACTAAGGGGACATTCTTAGCTTTCAATTGGTTATTCACGTCATGTATAGAAGTAAGTATATATAAGGGAGCATTTCCAAAAATGGAAAGAGGTAGGTGGGGTACCACTGTGTTTGATTCAGTACACTAGCGATATCTTAGCAAATAGAAAATATAAGAGGTTCTCATTTTATATTCTAGCTTGTTCATATTGGTAATTTGAATTCCTAATTTGTATGGATTGAATAATGTATAATACTAAAAATTGAATAATAATCTACAGTTTGATACCTAACTTATTGACATAAATTCATGGAATAGTCATTCAATAAAATTTTGAATGCTAGTGAACAAACACAATGACATGGCCTTTGACTCATGACCCGTCTGGAAAGGATTAATAAAATTTTGAATGTATGTCTACAAAACGTGATGATGGGCTCTGACCCCGACCCATATGGAAAAGGTTAATCTAGCATTGTTGAAAGAGAAGGAAGGATTATAAAGAAAAGCAATTCAGGCATGTTCTTCTCGGGAAGTAATTTTTTAAGATATAATATTTTTAAATATGGATTTTATTTTCATCATAGTAACTCAGTACATATTGGTGTAAGATAATGTGACTACTTAAGAATAATTGATATACATATTGTAAGAGAATAAACAAATCTACAAATTGATGTATATATTAGTTTAAGTTGATAAAGAAAACAATTTATTGATGTACATAATAATGTATGTTAATCAACAGAATTACATATTAATATACTTACTTGTGCAAGAGAAATCAAACTTTGTATTCATGTACAGGGATTAGACAAAAATAGAAATATCTTACTATAACACCCATAATTTAAGGGAATGGTACATCATAATTATACCCGTTTGTGTTTCTGGTGAGGTAAAGGTGTAATTGTTCTGTTACTAATCATTCCCAATTAAAATGGGTAAAACCTTTCACACTTCCAAAGAAGTCTGATAGTTAGAACTGATCTGGCCAGTACCATTTTCATTGATGACTTCAAGTTTTGCCAAATTTTCCAAGTAGAAGAAAATTATCAAGATTTCCAAGAATTATGCACTAGATTTTATTTAGAAAAATCAAAATAGAAGGCATTGGTAACAAAAATTATTGCAGGAGCAAACATGATGGAGCAGTAAATTTTATTAGTGAGAACAGTTCATCAGAACTTCACAAAATGGGATCTCAGTGTCAGACAGCAATGCAAAAACCACTTATTGCACTCACCATTGCATGTTGCCTCATTCTGTGGTCACTGCTGTAACCCAATAAAGAAATATGGTACGATCAGATGAATCATTTACTTTATATCCATCTAATATACATATATATATTCATAGCAGTAACCAAGGGTGCATACTACATTGTTTGATTCTTACTGTCAAAAGAGCTGGTGGTGCCATCATGATTTGGACAGCATTTTTTGGTGTTGACTTGGTTTTGTAATTTTCCTAAAGAGCAACCTTCAAGTAAATATCTGACTAAAGATTGTTGTAGTTCAGGCATCTACCTATGAGCCACCAGGCTGTAATGAAAAAATTTGGGTAAACCAAGAAACATTATTTTGTATTATCTGTGTGTCTGTCTTATTAGTAAAAGAAAAAGTACATCACAATATATATATATATATATATATATATATATTATTTTAGCATTTTACATCCAGCTTGTAATTTAATTAGCCTTTTTTTAAAAAAAATCCTTATGAAGACACTTCTTTCCTGAAACTAGATTGTAAGTAAAGAGAATGTGTGGAAGCAGGCTAGTCCTGGGTGTATTATTTACACATTGTGTTTGTACATGGTATGCTGTGAATGCATACAGAATAACATATGTTACACATAAACAGCTTAATTTTTCAAAACTCAAAAAAAATTTCAAAAGGTACTTCTGTACAGTTGTACTTGTTCCTTTTAATTGTAGTGTATCACATGGCTTACTTACATCTGTAGGCTTCCTTTGTTCTGAAGATCTTTGTATTGTTATTGTAACAATGGCTCTGTTTGTCATAGTAGTAACTTCAGACTGTGTGATATATGATTTTGGAAATTATAAGTTTCTGTTTATCTAAGCAGAATACAAATATTTTATCAACTTGGAAGTGTTTTAGAGCAAAAACTTAATTCTTTAGTTGTTTAACATGTTAAAAGGTCATCACATGAAAAAGTTAATTGTTTAATTAATATAAGATGTACTGATGTCCTTTCCTAAAGATTTCTAAAATTCAAATAAAATTATGTCATTTTATTTTCAAAATAAAACCTAATTACAAGAAAAAATTGTTTTTAAATACATCAGTTGAATTAAAATAATTTATTAAAAACAGTGTACACTGAATATTGCATGAAATCAAAAATATTACTAACTTTGAAAAAAGGAAAGTCTGGGTGGAGTGTGAAGAGATACTACATATTTTTTATTTTTGTTTGCCAGATTTTGGAACTTGTGTGTATATATGTTCATAGAAGTTTTGAAAGAGGAGCTCCTCTTATCATTTGAAACAGGATTTTATTTTGTTTTACATATTGTTTTAGATGTACATACTAATAGAAGATTGGATCTGAATAAACAAGCTACTTATTGAAAAGCTTTTTGGGTTTAGAAATGTATTTTATCGATTTAATTTAGTTTTTTTTGGCTTATTGCATGATCTATATTGTATGTCTGAATTTTCATCTGTTAATATGAGAAAGTAAATATGAATGAATTCATATTAAGAAAGCTTTTCGTTGTGTTTCAAAAAAACAACTGATTCTTCTTTCTGCATGAAAATCATTAGTTTTTATTTAATTTGGAAATATGGTCTTATTAGATTATCTTTCAAGAACTATCTTATGTTTAACTATCTAATCTTTTTCATAGCTTTGGGCTTTGGTCTGTCTTTGCTTCAAGATTTTCTGCCTTTTTTTTCCTTCTCCTATTCTTAGATGGTCCCTCAGGGCCTCAAAGAAGTAAAACTGTTATACAAGTTGATTCAGGTATGTACCAATCTGGCATAAACTGTTTCTTTCCTCAACCCTTTAATTTCTGCTTCTCTAAACAATATGCAAGTTTATAATTAACATGTAATAGACAGAACTTTGTAATATGTGGAATATAAGTAATTTCCTAGACTTGGCAGAAAACAAAAATTGTACAACATTTTATAACTGTGTGATTAACATCTGATAGAAAAGGCTTTGTAACTTACGAAATACAAGTTATTTGCTAGACTGTGCTAGCTGGACACAAGAAAAATCCTACACATTGTATATTTTGTGTGTGTGTGTGTTCAAATAAATGCAATCCTTGTCTGTAAAGATAATCCTTTTTTTTATTTTCATAAACATTTTATTAAAAAGATTAGCTTTCTACTTAAGTGTTTCAAGTTTGATTCTTTTTCTACATTATTATAATTTTTTTTATATTGTCTAAAGTTTATCTTGTTTTTGTTTCCTACTTTATTTCTGTTGCTTTGTTTTATTTTAACTTAGTAGTATGCTTCAAATATAATAAAGAATGAAGATTAATTTTGTTTCTTGAGATTTCCTGGCTTTCTTTTTCTAAAGATTTTGGTCTTGTGCCTTTTGTTTTTACCCTGTTTCTCTTCTCAAAGTTAAAACTTCAACTCCTGACAGTAACCTAATTTCCAAGCTTGTCAAGAGATCAGATCAAAAACAACCACCAGCAATAGGTAGGTAAAAAGATCATGGGCTAGCTACTATGTAGAATCACCAATAGTAAGTTGTAAGAGTGGACCTACATACGTAAGACCAAACAACTACTTGTATTAGGCAGGTGTTAGTCTTGGCTGACTTAAGTGAACACTTCAATACAGTCAGATAGAAGAGATATATTATTGACACTGCTAAGTAGCAATTACCATTAAGAGATTAATAAATAGATCATAAAATAAGGTACAATCATACAGAGGAATATCCACAATATATAATAAAAGGATTAGTTTGTAGGAGTTGCAGCCCCTCTTCATCAATGATGGGCTTCTCTGTGATGGCTGTGATTGTTGAATGTTGGCCTCCTGAAGGAGGATTTTGTGAAATATACTGAGATTGATGTTTTTTCTTCTTTCTTGCACATTTTCTAAAAATCCAAGAACCTTGAGTGGATGACAATTTCAAAGATTCTGTTTCAGTGACCTAAAGGCACAAAAACCCATTTGGTGATTTTGCTAGTATGTTTGTGAGTGGCATAACAAAAATTATTATATATTTGGCTGGTTGCTTTGTCTTGATGCAGCCGTGTCTTATTGACATTCAATTTGTATAAAGATAGTATTTATGGGGTAAAGTGGTGTCAGCCCTTTAGCCTTATAATATGTAGAGCACACTTTTGAATTTATCTCGACTTTACATATGCTTAACTTACCATTATAGCTGTAAACTGTAACCTTCATAAATACCCAGGAAAAACTTCTGTGATATTATCTGCACCATTTTGGAAATGTTATGTAACTGGCAATATGATGATAAATCACCTAGAATTTTATATATTCACTTAAGTAGATGTGTTCTTCATCCAGTGTGATGACTCGCAATCATCAACAGTTGGTCTTCTATTTAACTGTGTACTTTCAAGGTGCTTGTGAAAATAGGTTTTGTGTTGCTTTGTTGGTCTACATCAGAGGTCACCAAACTTTTTTCACAGCGGGCCAGATAACTGAGAGAATGACGAGCGCGGGTCGCATAACCATTTTGTTCAATACAATACAGTGAATACACAAAAAATAAAGACAACAAACATGTTTATTTACCAAAAAGTTATCAAAGAAGGTGATGTTAGCAATAAGATAGTTATATCACACACAGTGCGCACATATCTGAATCTCGCAAACTAAGCAGC
>NW_013666413.1:403852-405499 GCF_000517525.1 Limulus polyphemus
TTCCTCCATCAACTGGAACACATCGAAGCTGATTCCACTGAAGTTATAGCCTTGCAAAGTTTTCTGCACTTCATGAAAATGTCTTCTCCAGTTGTTGTTCCGTGCATGCTGCAAACGGATGCCAACTTTTCTGTGATCTGAAAGTCCAAATTAACACCACGAATGAACACGAGAAGTTGTGACGTACTCGAGAGATCAGTAGACTCATCCAACACCAGAAAATACCACAAGAAGTTCCTAGCTTTCTCGCGTATCTGTAATACCATGTTCTCTCCAAGTTCTTCTGTTCTCCGCACAACTGAACTTGCTGAAAGGCTGATACTTCCAAACAAATCGGCTTTCTCAGGACACAAGTCATTTGCTGCTTCCATCATACACTCTTTGATGAAGTTGCCGTAAGTAAACGGTTTTCCTCGATCTGCCATCTTATGCACTATTTTGTAACTTGTATGAGTGACAGATTCATTTTCAGCAAACATTCTCGAGAAGAGATTCCTTTGAGATTCCAAAGTACGTTTCATGAACTCAGATTTCTCAGAATGAACTTTCCAGAAAACTTCGAATATGTTGACAGATATTTGTTTCATAATGATGCCGAAGATTGTATTCTTTCAAAATGGCAACACTTTCATTGCATATCATGCAATAGCTTTCTGGTTGTTTGTTTCCACAAAGAAGTACTTTTCTCCCCATTCTTCATTGAAAAGGCGACACTCGGCATCTACTTTTCTTTTCTTAGTAGCCATAACGATGGGTGAATAAAACAGGATTTGAAAATGAAAAACAATTGTTTATTTACACATTGAATAGTCTACCAAAAAAGTTTTAGAAAAATAATTTTTCAAAATTTTTTTGACATGTATATAAACATGACAAACTAAATGTAAATAGTTCATGACATTAAATTACATTATTATATAATTGGTATAAAAGTTTTTTCCGATAAGTTATTTGATTAAGCAATTTTTATAATTTGCTAATGTATTTAAAATAAATATCAAAGTTTGAAAATATTAGATGCTTACCTCTTGTGAGCTCTTTCAACACTCTAATATGCAAAATATATGACATAATTCACTGAAGTCAGTCCCTTTTATATACGGTACTCTTCAAACCTGTTTAAACACGGAAATGCAAGTTAAAACACAATCGCTGCAGCAGGCTCGTAATTGCTTTTCTTGGAAACTTTATTGCAGGTACTTAAACAAAAACACTCTGATATCCAAAGTCGCAAAAAGTCGCTTGTTCAGGTTTAATCCGTGTATTGAACCAGTGTTCCAGATTTAAATATAAATATATGAACACACATATGTACAACACACAAATATACGTAGAAGCACACACAATACATGCACACGTCTTCTCTATCACAAAGCTGTGTAACCACGCGCACACTCGTCACACTACTTGTATCAACTGCCTGTAAACATTGTATCGTCTTGCAACAATGCGCGCAGAGGCGACTGCAGGAATGAACTCTCATTGTAGGTACTTACACAAAAAGCGCTCTGATATCCAAAGTTGCAAAAAGTCACCGAATTTTTATTTGACTGAATTTCCTAAAACTTGTATTACTGCCAGATGCAAAAATCACATTGGACAAATTTGGACATTTTTACTTACACTTATTTTAATTTTTTCTACCTA
>NW_013666413.1:405989-413248 GCF_000517525.1 Limulus polyphemus
GGCTGGATTCGGCCCATGGGCCGTAGTTTGGTGACCCCTGGTCTACATCAATGTGAATTATCTTGTTTGTCATTTCAAGGCAACTTGTACTTTAGCTCCAATGGACTGTTATGTGTTAGGGTAATTTTCAGTGAAAAGCTGTTTAACTTTCTTCACTATGTCCAGGGTGTAACTGGTAACCAGTAGCCTGGTTTTTTTTTTGCTGAAATATTGCTTTATCAGTATGGTTCATATAATACAGATATCCCTTTCTTCAGAATGGTAAAGTTTGATGCCTTGTTTGCTTTTATAATTGTAGAATAGGAAAACATTATGTCAGAAAACTTTACACAAATAAATGTAATAAACTTTAGGCACTATCTGTGCTTGCAAATCACCATACTTCGACTAAATTGCAAGAAGGTCAGGGCTTTTAACTTGTGTAGTTATATGCCAGTTGCAAAGTGATTGAATATGCAAGTAATTACCACAGATTGTGAACAATCCTCTGTACATAACAATTAGAGGAACATGTAAATGAGAGAAAGTCATGGTTGGCCATACTCATTGTTACCTGTTTGCAAGAGCAAGTTATGATTGCCCATAATCATAAAGAACAACATGCAGGAAGTATTTTAGCAAATATTAATTGACCATGGCTATTAGCAAGCAGTAGATGAGAAAATTATAATTGAGCATAGACACAACTACCAGCAGGAAGAAAGTAAAATGATCAAGAATATCCAAAATCATTCTTAGCTATTAGCAGTGAGATGGTTGTGATACTCAGTCTTCTTTAGTATGAGATAGGAGAGTTGGACATGATTGACCAGTCATACTCATCTACCACTTAGAGGCAGATGAAAAGATCATGATAATGGCATAAAAAAACTTTTACTTTTTGAACCCTAGCTTGTAGTAAAATCTGTTAGGAAGCAAAGTACATATTTTTCTTAACTTAATTGCATTTTATTAGATGCAATTTTGTTCTTTTTATTGTATCCCTAAAATATTCTGTGCTTAAAATAATCAAACATCTTTTAGTATTTCATTTACATAAATATTCAAAATGTGTAGTTGTGTGATAATGGGCAGTCTTGTATTTTTATGGTTAATAGTGGAATTTTCTATCATTTGTATTAGATTTAAAGTAAAAATAAAAAATGTTGTCAACATATATGATTAAACAATAAAAGCATGTGTTTATTAATTTTATTTTACATTAAAACTTTTAAAAACATTGTTTTCTACTCCATTAAATAAATATATTGGCAATATCGTTATACTTTAGTCTGTGAATTAAATCAGTGGAATTCAGTAACAAATGTAAGATTTTTAATTACTTTTCACATTTGAAAAAATGTTGGTCATATTTTAAGCAATATTATTAGGCTGACTAAATGTTATATGAAGCAAAACGATTCTCTTTGTTTTAGTAGAAAATTTATTATGTGACCAGTTAGTGTGAATGTAGTCTAATAAATCTTAAACTTTTTGTAGTTATTATGGAATTTTTGGTGTATAGTCACTGTATTTTTACAAGACTTTAGAAATATTGTGGGGCTAATATTAACTCTTGTAACAACATATTTATTACATGCAAAATGTTTCTCTTGCTGTCTTTTTTTTTAAAGTTGCTTGTCTTTTCTGTCACTGTAGCAATAAGGATCAGTAATGGCAATACATCAGATCGTGAGTATTATGCTTGAGACAGTTTTGCATGAATGTGTTGAGAAAATGAATAATGTGTTAGACACTACTATTTAGGTTCAAAACCAAAGGTCAGATCATATTATTTATTTCTATAATGCTTTTTATTTTGTATAATGAAATAAACTTGTGGGTGTGTGCAGTTAGTAATTCATTTACTCTGTTTTTTCATTTCATATATATGTTCTATGTTTGTAACATCTCTAAAGGTTTTTGTTCTTAGCATGTTTCTATTTTTTTTTTCATTTTGTCAATTCTATTTAAATGTTTCTTCAAATGTCTTTCAACTTCTTTCAACCTACAGTGCCAAAGCTATAAAGAATTTCTGTTCAAATCATGTATTTTTTTTTATTTCCATAAAATAGGTAGTCACATACATCAATAGTTTGAATAATCTGTATTTGTTATTCTTTAGCAAGTTAAAACAGCTATGAAACTATTGTATGGGCTGAGTTTCTTAGTGAAACTTGTAATTTATTGTTACATGTCTTCAAATATTTTTCTTTAATAAATCATATTTTAGTGTAGAACATTTCAAGTATAGTAAAAGTGAAAGTAGTCTTTTAGCAGTTTAAACTTTACACTGACAGTCTCTACCATAGTGGTTAAGCCAGCTGATTTTCCTTTTATAAGTTCTTCATTAGCATGGGGTGGCACCCAAACTAGTTTTTCTTGGCTCATCTACTTCTTTTATATATGATTTGTTTGAAATGCACTTATACACAATAGGTTATGATATCTGATTCTTAGCTAGATTTTAACTTGTCCAAAAGCACATCAGGTCAGGGAAACTTCTACTGTTAACCTTATTCTTGAATCTGGAGCTTTTTTTTTATTGTTGTTATGCTAAGCTGAAACCATGAATTCTGACAGATAGATTCACGTATTTGATGATTATTGGAGAAGCATTAAATGATAGGCTCTGCTTGAACTTGTGAATAAAAATTCAGTGTATCAAATATCACACTACTATGAAGGTGGATTATTGCAGATGAGTGTCACTAATGGGGCTGATACATTTCAGTGTACTGTATAATTTTCATACATAAAATTTTGCACATACAGACTGTTGGAATTAAGGACAATTCAATATTCATTGGCTATATTCAACATAAAATGATTTTTGCTGACATGCATTGACTTTGAAATGATGGCTAGGAACAGTTATAATTCCATTATAGGCTTAAGTTTATTTTCATTTCTTATTAATGAGTTAGTTGTTACAGTAAGACTGTTCAAAGCTCTATCCTTGCATTTACTTAATTTTACTTGTATTGAATCTCTGAGAGTACTCTGCTTTCTGTTATATTAAACTATTAAAAGTAATTTTTAATTCACTAAATTATTGATAACTGTGGCGGGTCACACAGTTAGTAAAATCGATAATGAGTCACGTAATGGCTTAAAGTTCTGGTAAATCACTTAACCACTAAAAGCTTGAGTGAGTCATCTAATCACTAAAGAAATTGTGGGTCACTTTATCACTAAAATCTGTATTGTAATGGGTCTTTAACTGCTAAAGCTATAATGGGTGGTTATTAAAGGACAACCTACAATTGGTTTCTTAATCACCAAAGCCTTTAAAGGTTATGAAACCACTAAGAAGTACTGTAGGTCATTTATCCATTAAAAGCTATTCTGGTTACTTAATGAATAAAAGCTGAAAATTTTAGAATGTCCTCATCTTGTGGGGCAAGTGACATGAATTTTTTTTCTGATCCTGCACACATTTTCTTGTACTACAAGGTATTTTAAAACGATATTATCTCCCAACGTCATAATAAACATCTGTTTTTTAACATCCTGACAAATAATTAATCAATAAATGAATGGCCTATTTATATTATTGGTCCTTTAACTTTGCTCCAACAAATGGTTGTCATCACTTTGAATGACATATGCTTCATACACAGAAAACCAGTAAATGATTGATGTTTTGGCTTCTCATTCCCAGTGAGATTACATAAAGAAACCATAAGAGGTCAGAATATTAAAATCTGGGAGAATGAGAGGGTGAAATGTTCAAAATGTGCCCTAGGCTGTCAAACAGTGCTGAGATGCAATTCTAAGGAAAATACTCCTGTACATATACTTTGTAATTATATTATAGGTAAACTAACCATTACTTTTACAAAATGTCAAGTTAAATTTGCTTGAAAAAGTAAAATTTTTCAGTATCGTGGCCATAATTACTGCTCCATTCTATTTATATGGTGAAAGAAATAGGTTCAACAATGCTGAAACACATGAATACTGATATAGCAAGAACAGTGATAGTTAAATAATAAGTAAAAATAAAATAACATATTTATTGAAGTTGGGCAATTTATTTTTAGTGCTGTAATTACTACTTCAATGAATTAGTTTTAACCAATGAATAATGTACTTGTCCATAGGATGAACACATGGAAAAGTGCATTTGCCCTTATTCATCCACTGCTTGTATATATAAACTGATTAGTGTGATGTTTGAGGCTTAAATGAGCCATTTCACTCTTAGAAGTTTTAGTGGGTCACTTAATCTCTAAATACTGGAGTGGCTCAAGTATGAAGAATTTTTGACTGTGTGTTACATAATAACATCTTCACTAAGTATTATGAGTATGTGGAGCAGCTGATCATTTGGAAATGTAATAGTGAAAATTATAATTCTAAGCTATAATCCTGCTTTATCAAGATTATCTTACTAAGAAATTATCACATATAGTGAGGTACCTTCTTTACAATCTTTATGACCTTAATAATTAATTTCTGTATTTACAGGTGGACTATTACTAATTTCCTTACCAGAGGGAACCACTGACAAGGAAGAAATGAATTTTAAATAAAAGTTTTACTTCTATTAATACTATACATATGTTTTACTTTTATTCCTGCAGAGGAAATGACTAGCTAACAAATGAGTAATGTTTAAAGTAGTTATAAAAGTGTCTAGGATATATATATAGTTGCCATGAAAACCATGTTGAAGGTGTTTGTAAGAATTTAATGTAGATTAAGCTTGCTTCCATGTTTGATTTTGTAGGAACATACATTTTTATATTTCTGAAACCAATGAAGAAGAAGACTGTTGTAACTGAAGAAATTTATTTTATGATTCCAGCACGAAAAGCTGAAGTCATCAAAATTACTGAACAGCTCCTTGAGGCAATCAACATTAGTGACTTTGACATTTATACGTAAGTTGACACAAAAACACAGGATTTTGATGATAATACAGTCATTCATTGTGTGTACTAAGTGTGCGTTATGTGTACTGTTATATATTTGTATCTACATGTTATTTTGACAGTGAAGTCAGTGCATGTACTGAGTGTGGTGCATGTGTAATGTTATACATGTTCCTATATGTTATTTTGACAGTACAAGCAGTCAGTACACATATTAAAGATGCTGCATTTTAACATTGTCTTCTTGTGACTGAAAGTAAAGTACAGATAGTCAGCAAGATTATTATTTAATGTTATACAAATCTATTATGGTTTCTGAATCAGTGAAATACAATGTTATACATTTTTAACTAGTGCTTAAGGTGTCCATTTAAATGTGGCTATCAGTGTAATTATAGTAACATGCTTTTTCCAGTAGTTATTGTTATGAACAGTAACTAATAGTAGTTTCATTAAGTGATTACCCTTAGTTACTTTTGCTTAGATCTATAAATAGCTGTTTTTATTTTACCTTTTGCATATTTCTAGGAATATAAGTTGAAGATTAACACTTTCACTGTGGCTGGGATGGGTATTTCCCAATGCTCCCACCCCCTCACACTGCAACTGGGACAAATGTTTCCCATTGTCATTCCAAATTGCCACATGGGAGGTATGGGAGTAAAATGAGTTGGAAAGTATTTATAGGCATCCCACCTAATGTTAATATATGGTTTCCCTCACTGTTTTCCACTCAGCCCTTCAGTAACCAACAAGATACCTAAGCAGAATGTATGGCGACTGCATGCTGACTGTGCCCATATTGATAGAGCAGTAAGTAGTAACCCTGATTTCTATGTAAATATGCTTGATGCACTTGACTCAGATAGTTTAGAAGACAGTGAAAGGGAATCAAGTGGTGTTCAAATGTGTGATGATGAAGAGGCAATGAGACAAGAGGATGCTAGCTCTCCATCTAGTGATGATAGTCAAGATGACAAACCTGGACCCAGCAGAGGAAGGCGTAAACAACGTTGATAGTGGCAAACGTTTGTTCCATTGCAGTGTGAGGGGGTGGGAGCACTGGGAAATATACGTCCCAGCTGTGGTGAATGGGTTAATAAGCTGCAATTATTTGGTTACATCTCTGTACCAGCAATTTGATGGTAATTTTATAATATTTTATTTCTCTCTTTGCATAAATATTTATATCACTTAGCATGGTAGTGCTTAGTATGTAGGGATAGGCCAAGAAAAAGATGGATGCCCCATTCAATCTATAACACTAATGCATAAGTTGAGGTATAACCTTGTTGGAGCACCTAATTGCCATTATAGAGGCTCCCATAATCATTGAAAAGTGTTGCTAAAGTGGAGAACTAGGAACTAGCTAAAGAGCCAAAGTGTTCATCTTTTTCTTCTCTTTCACTAGCCAAAAAATGAGTGAACCTTTCATAACAGCTTTAGTATGACAAAAAATCATTTTAAAAGTACTTTGGAACAGACTATCACTAAACATGGTAGTGCCTGGTATGTAGAGATGGGCCCGAGAAAATAATGGCCACCACATACTATCTCTTACTCTATGATGCTTACAAGCAACTGCTAAAGTTGAGTTATTGCCTTATTTGAGCACCTAATTGCCATTATAGTTTGTATAACAGTAATATTATTCTGTTCTTCTACCATACGTATTTTTATGGGGGAATAATAAAAAGGAAAACTAATACTTAGCAGTGAGTTCAGTTTATAACTGTATATTTTTACCATGTTTCTGGTCGCTAGATGGCAGTACAAATAGTTCTTACATTATGACCATTTGTGACTTTTCATTTCACAAATATGATATCTGCCAAAACAATTTCTGTAAAAATTAAGTAAATAAAGAATAATCTAAATTAATATTCAAGGTATCAAAGAGATCAAGTATCTATGCAACTGACAGATCTGTGTATTATTGATGTCTGAATTTAAAAACACCAATTTCTTAATTATCAAAACAATACATTATATAGCGGTCTACTTCATAGTTTCAGTGGGGCTGAGCCTGGCAGGTGTATGTGTATGCATGGTATCATACTTCATGGCCTTAGATCTGTTAATTGACTTGACCCTAGCATGTGATGGAGTTGATTAAATGCTCATACAGTGAGTTGGGGTGAAGTAGGATGTCTTGAGTTCTATAAATATCCCCTTAACCCTTTCTGGATGGTTTACGGGTAAAAAGCCATGTCATCGTGTTTGTTGACTCGCATTCAAAATTTATTGAACTACTATTTCATGAATTTCTGTCAATAAGTTTGATATCAAACTGTAGATTATAATTCAAATTTTAGTATTATACCTTACTCAATTTCTTAATTTAAAAGTAAATATTCAAAAAAGTTAAACAATGATTTTTGTGTGTGACATGGTTTTTTT
>NW_013666413.1:413490-418480 GCF_000517525.1 Limulus polyphemus
TGCTCATGTAATAAATCAAACACAATTGCACCTTGCCCACCTTTTTCCATTTTTGGAAATTCTTCTTTATATACACTTCTATATATAACATGAATAATTAATCAGAAGCTCAGAATGTCCCCATAGTGGCTTTCTCAGCCTATTTATCGTCTTTGGATGCCATCTCTTTCTTAGTAAAAACACAGCCAAGACTGGTCACTTTGTAAAGACTAAAGGTCAGTTTTATATTATTGGATACAGTAACATGAGTGCACATGCGCCACATCATTGTAACTTCTGTATTGTTAGCCAGGCATGGCTGAAAGGTCAATATAATAAAAATAATAAATATATATAAATGTATAATGTTATGAGATTTAAGAGATTTGTTTTTGTGTTATAATTTGTTGTCATTCTAGAATAAAAAAAGCATAATTTATATTTATTTCCTAATTTTTAACATGGTTACGAGATCAGTCAAATCTATCAAACCTGTATAGAGATTCGCTACTAAAAATAAGAAATAAAGTATAAGATTTTTTCTTAAGATGTGTTTGATAACTATCTGGACATTATAAAGATTTCACATGTGAAATTTGAAAATTTTCTGATGCACAAAAGTATTTTTAATCTTAAAATGAAAATTACTTTGCATGTTGGATAGGCAACATGCAAAAAAGAAAAAAATAGGCATGAGAAAAACATTGCTTTACAAACCATAAGACTTAATAAAAAAAAATTTGACATTTTGTGTATGAAAGCATTGTAGTGTTTACTGATAATCTGCCAAATTTCGTTAACATACTAATTTAAAAGTTATAGCATGAAAACTATAACAAGCACAAAATGGTTATGAGGTCAGTCCCAAGGACCAAGCCCATGCTAAAAGAGTTAATGTTCTTCCAATGCTCCGGGGTGCTTGTACCATCCTGGAGGAATCATTCCAGCTTCAGTGGCCCCAATATAATCCAAAAGTAAAGAAACTGATATGATATTAACAATATATATTATCATTGAATCATGAAAATAAACAAATGTTCATCTATCAACCTACTTCAATGAAACTGTTAAAAATAAAAGAGTAGAAATAAGTAATGGAAAAAATTGCACAAATTAAGTATGATGTAGGGATGGCAATGGCAAGAAGTACAGAAACAAGGTAGGGATAAATACACAGTCGTACAAAAATCCCTACATAAGTAGCCAGTAAGTAATGAGTCAGTCTTACAAGCTTATAGTTATTAGACACTTTAAGCCTGCATAGTGCTATTCAGTTTAAATGCTTTTATTCAAACCTGAATTCATGCAATTGACAGGAATTCAACATTTAGTTGTAGATAAAAATTATTCTTGGAAAGATTTGGATACATGTGTGGTGATTTTTGTATGGTGTGTATTCATCTCTACATTGTTTCTGTAATTTTTGGCATTGCCATCCCTATTTAATTTTTGCAAAATTTTTTTATTATTATTTGCAGTATTTCTAATGACTGAAATACTGCATAAATGATTTACAATTTATATTAGAAAATGCTTTACTATAACAAAGAAGAAAACAGTATCCAGCAAAGTACATTAATAAATCTTTGATTACTGACAACCTTTCTGGATGTCTTACAATAATGCCTCCCAGACTTAAATAGTATATTTGGCTTATTATACTAATTTTTTCCCTTTTTATTTATGTTTATGATGTGCCCAATGATTGTTGTAAAGTATGACAAACAAGCTTTGTTTGAAACTATGTCATCAACTTGTCTCTAGCCTCTGAGGAAATGCTTTTCCATTTTCTTCATAGAATTAATACTTCTAGCTTGGATTGTAACATTAGCTTTGTACACTAACTAAAGGTAATCTCTCTCTCTTGTATCATTCTTTTTTTTAATATGGTAAAAACTTTTGTATGAAAAAGGCTTAGGAATATTAGTCATTTAGTTATAAACATCAAAGATGAAAGAAGTATACAGTCACTTTATTGAAAACACCCAGTTATAAAGATCAAACTTTTATTATCCTGAAAACCTTGCCTCAGTTCACATAGTTTTAAATAAAATAAATTGTTTATCTAAAACCCCACAAGTAAGAAGTGGCATATCTTTTGTTGTTGTTTTTTTCAGGAAAAATTGTGACCCCCAGATGACAGCCTTTGAACCTGAAGCTTTAGGTAATTTGGTAGAAGGAATGGATTTTCACAAGTTTTACTTTGATATTGGTAATTTCAGCATCTGTTTATTTTTTTGTTATATATCACTTGAATGTACAGGGTATCCCAGAAGCCTGGACTCATTGGGAAAAATACACCATTTTTTCTCAATTTATTTATTATTCAAATTACATACAATTAACAGTCATACACATATCAATCTTGGTATACTGTACCATCAGGCTATTTCCTTTCCTGAAATATGTAGAACTGACATTAAAAAATGTGTTTGTTTAACTTTAAGAATATAATGTCTATTTTTCCCTATGGGTCCAGACTTCTCGGACACCCTGTATTTGCTCTGTACCTGAATTTTAAAACTATTAATGTAAAATTTATATCAGGATATTGTTAAAGCTGCCTATTTATTTATTTAAAATTTTATTCGAATCCTTAAAATGTAGCTTATTTAATTTTGTCCAGCTAAAATGAGTTTGAAAAAAAAAAAACTGTAACCATGTCTGGATATGTAATTACTTTATTAGTATAAAGTGTGGTGGAGTTATTAGTGAGGATCACTGTAGTATAGAAAATTTAAATTTAACCCGTACATGAAAAATTGCTTCAATTAAGAACTATATAAACATTCTCAGTCTTCAAGATATAAAGGAAAATATTTAACTGGTTGGATAGTGATCATCCTAAAAAATTGAAAGTGTGGAGGTGTGAATGGTGTGAATTTGGAGGCCTTCACATTTTTACTTTATATCAGTTATTGCACTATTCAAGAAGTTGTGAATTTCAAAAATCTTGTTGCCATTCTGTTGAATAATTACTTGTGTCAATAAGGTCATCTTTATTATATGTTTTTTTTTCTCTCTCATGCTACACCTCATTAGTTTTATTCAATAATTACTGTGTGTGTGTATTTGATGGTTACTACTTAAGATGAGAAAATGACATTTTAGAACCATAAGATATGATAATTTTAAACAATTTTAGTTTGCTGACAACTTGAGTATGTTGTTAAAGAAGCATTCCACAGTTCCCATGTCCATTTTTGAAGTTTCTTATTAAAACGTTTGAAAATAATTGTTGAAGCCATTATTAGGGACAAGTTAGAAAGTATTAACCAGTTAAAAACTACAAGCTATAATCTGGCATCTTTATCATAGCTGCTGTTCTTATTTGAAGTTGTGATGTTATCCTAGGAGTGGAGTGTTTTGTTTCATTGTAAGGAACATTGTTTTTCCTGGTTTTCCATATACAACTTTGTAAATGATCAATCCTTGTGGAAAAAATAGTTTCACAATAGTAAAAAAAAAGAGTGAGTATTTTAAGTCATTTTTCCCTCTTTACTTCTGGACTATTTGAAGCGGTCAGGGATGTTATTTAAGAGGGGGATAATATGCTATGGTGAATGGACCGTGAGATTACACATTATGAAAGTCCTTGTATTCCTGTGTGAATGACTTGGAAATAATTTAAAAGAAGACTGGCAAGATGAGGGACCAAAGTGAATATTAGAGCTAGTATTCAAATAGTATCTTGTGTTTTTGATACCAATTTCAGATCACAGGGATCAACAGAAAAATAATGTTGAACATTTGCATTTTGTTCAGAAGGGTGCTGTTGTGTAACAAAAATATTTTTTAACCTGCAAATAAAATGGTTGTAAAAGTTATTCTAAGAGAGAATGCAAAGTAGATTCTGATTCTATATGAACATTCTGACTTTTTTAGAGTATTGTTTCTGAAAAAAAAAAGTAAAAGAAATGACAGACTTTTTTCTTCATTTACCATAATGCTAAGTCCACAGTTTTGATTAAATTTTTGAACTCATTTTTAGCAGAAAAATATTTTTGTACAGTACATCATGATGTATCATAATTTTTAAGCAGTACAAGTTGAGGAGGAGTTAAATTACAGGAGTCAAAGATAAAAAAATATGTCCATAATGAGGGAAAACTTGTAATACTGAGAATTTGGGCTAATCTCCAGAGCAAGTACAGGCTTTGGATGAAGAAAAAATGGCCACAAGAAAGAGGCCACAATTTCTTCATCTAAGAAAGCTTTGAGGAAATCTAGTGGTGAATGGTTTTTCATCCAAATTCAGCTTCATGTTTTGTTGTGAAAAGTTCATGTCAGTCTCTCCTTCTTCAACTACTTTCCAAGCTAATTTATCTTCACCATTCTCACAATCTCTTCCTGCCCCTACAACTATCCTCTTCCTCTTGTTAGGTCTAGATCCAGATCCTGCTTTTCTTTTCCTCATGGTAGCACCACTAGTCTTTCCCTTGCCTTTACCTGTACTCACACCTGAAGGGCCTGCCACAGGACTCTTCTCTCTCTCACTTTCACTAGATCTATCTAAGTAAAATTTTTCACATTCAAAATCATCATCATCATCAAGATCACTGGGAATAAAATCATTTTCATGGCTCAGAAGTTCCTCATTTAATTTCCTAGCTTGCTCAGAAGTAAAGTGACGAGGGCTACCAGAAGTAGTGGGCATAGTCATTTTATTTGTTTCAAAATAGGGGTTCAAAAAACTCATAAATCACTGAAACCATGTCGTTCTTCTATCAAATTAGTGCTCAGATTGAAGAAATTTCATCAACAGAAGTAGTTCTAGTAGTATATTGAACATATAAGACATTCAAAATGTGGGATTGATCGTGAAATGGAACAAGACCTACAGGGTGATATATTGGCAGCTCATCCAAGTAGGAAAATGATCACACCAATATATTGGCTGCTTAGAGAGTTGGAGGAGAAAGAAAATAAACAAGAAGAGAGACTAAAGCAGTAGTTGGAGGAGAAAGAAAATAAACAAGAAGAGAGACTACAGCAGTGGTTGGAGGAGAAA
>NW_013666414.1:0-10198 GCF_000517525.1 Limulus polyphemus
AGTGAGAGAACCTGTTGTTAAAATATTTGAATCCCACCACTGCTTGTGGGTAACGTAAGTTGATAGCATAACGTGACCTCCACATTCCCCAAGTGATTTACAACCTATAATGGTGTGAATAGTAGTTAGACACAGTTTAAAGGGCAATAAAACAATACTGTTATAAGTTTAACTCTTTCAGCATGGGCTCGGTCCTCATAACCATTTTGTGCTTGTTATAGTTTTCATGCTAAAACTTTTAAATTATTAAGCATAAGTTAACGAAATTTGGCAGATTATCAGTAAATATTAAAATGTTTTAATATGCAAAATATCAGATTTTTTTATTAAGTCTTAAGGTTTGTAAAGCAATGTTTTTCTCATGCCTTTTTTTTTCTTTTTGTACGTTGCCTATTCAACATTCAAAGTCATTTTCATTTTGAGATTAAAAATACTTTTATGCATCAGAAAATTTTCAAATTATACGTGCAAAATCTATATAAAGTCCAGATAGTTGTCAAATGTTTCTTAAGAAAAAACTATATTTTATCTGTTATTTTCACTAATGTATCTCTGTATGGGTTTGGTAGATTTGACCAATCTAGTAACCACCATAAAAAATTAGGAAATAAATATAAATTATACCTTTTTCGTTCTAGAATGACAACAAGCTATAACATGAAAATGTAAATGTTTAGACTAAATACTTAAATCTCATAACATTATACATTTACATATATTTATTATTTTTATTATATTAACCTTTCACCCATGCCTGGCTAACAATACAGAAGTTACAATGATACGTCACACACGTGCTCTCTTGTTACCATATCAAATATTATAAAACTGACCTTTAGTCTTTACAAAGTAACCTGTCTTGGCTGTTTTAGTAGACTAGTATTTTGTGAAATACAGTCGCATTTCCATTATTATACATTATATACGTATATAGATTATTACTATTTAGAAATAGGAGAGTAAATAAAGAAGTAAAGCAAAGAATTATCTCTTCTAGTTACGACATTTGTACTCACTTGGTGCTTAATGTAGGTTGTGCTAATCCTTTTAAAATTTCGCACGTGGAGGATATGAAACAAAATGATTTTGTTTAGGTTTTATATATACAGATGAATAACCAAAAAGTCATAAATTGCCATATTGATACCATAGAAATCCACTATAATTTATCAAGCTTAGTAACTTAGCTGTATTTGGGTCTAAAAAAATATGAAATTTTGAGCAAACTAAAGACACAACCTACTTCCTTGAAATCTTAGTTCAAAATTAAGAGATGGTGTCTTAACACGTGAAAATAGCTGAGAAAGCCACTAGGGAGACATTCTGAGCTTTTGAATGGTTATTCACATATATATATTGAAGTAAGTATATATAAGCGACCATTTCCAAAAATGGAAAGAGGTGAGCAGGGCCACTGTGTTTGATTCAATACATGAGTGATATATCAGCAAAGAGAAAAGATAGGTGGTACTTATTTTATATTCTAGCTTGTCAGTATCGGTAATTTGAGTTCCTAATTCGTACATAACTATAGAATTAGTATTTTGACATCACAAACATCTAATTTGAACCAGTGCTGCATTCAACATATCACGTGACACACAAAAATTGATGTTTAACTGTTTTCAAATATTTTAAATATTAAGAAATTAAATAATGTATAATACTAAAATTTGAATTATAATCTACAGTTTGATACCAAACTTATTGACATAAATTCATGAATAGTAGTTCAATAAAATTTTGAATGCAAGTCAACAAACAAGATCACATGGCCTTTCACCAGTGAACTGTTTCAAAAGGGTTAAATGGCTTCTACATTTTTGTAATGCTTGGACAGCTTTGAAGAAGTTATGTTGGGTGCAAAGAACAATGTCTTTTTTACTTTCACTTACTTATGTATTTCCTATTTACTGATTTGCAATAACAGTAGCTTGAAAAAGAGTCATTACTTTAGGTCAAAATATTGTTTTTTATGCCAGTAAAACAAATTATTCCTACTAACATCAGAAATTTGTTTCATAATTATTCTAGGTAAATCATGATTTAATGTATTTGGTTTGTTCTGGTCAGTAGAAGCCCCCCGCCCCATTGGCTCAGCAGTATGCATGTGGACTCGTGATGCTAAAAAAAATTTGGTTTTGATACGACAATGGCACAGCACAGACAGCCCATTGTGTAGCTTTTTGTTGAAATACAAACAATTGTTAGAAAGTTTCTTCATGTTTATTCAAAGTAAATCAAGGTTTTAATCTGTGTAGTCTGTTCTGGTCAGTGAGAAGTTTCTTATATTTAATCAGAGTAAATCAGGTTTTAATCTTTCTAGTCTGTTCTGGTGAATAAGAATTTTTTTCATATTTACTCGAAGTAAAACAGGGTTTAATCTATCTAGTCTGATCTGATTACTAACAAGTTTTTTTTCTTATTTACTCAGATTAATCAAGGTTTAATCTATTGAGTTTGTTCTGGTCAGAAGAAGTTCTTCCATAATTGTGCAAAATAAATTAGATGCTTAATCTATAATTCAATTCATTCTGGGTTATTAGAATTTTTTTTATAGTTATTAAAACTGAATTATGGTTTTAATCTGCTAATCATTTTTTTAAGGTTAGGAGAAAAGGAGAAATTTTTTATCATGTTTATTCAAAGCAGATCATGGTTTAATCCATTAATCTCATTGTTGTGATCAGTAGAATTTTGTTTTCGTATTTATTTAAAGTAAACCAAAATTTAATCTACTTTGTTTATTAAATGGAGTATGTTTTGTTGTTTTTTTCCATAAATAATCTATTTGGTGAGTTTAATATGTTTGATTTATTACCATATGAAGTAAACATGGATTAAGCTTACTAGTCAGAACAGGTTTTATTGATAAATATACATGCTTGTATCATTGTTATATGTGTGTATATATATATATACACTCTACCAAAGATAATTTATTACAAAACTACTATGTTAGATTTTTCAGAAAGCTAAACTAATTTTTCTTAAAATGTTTTAATTTTATTAATTATGATCATAATAAAGATACCATTTCATCTGTAAGCACTAAAAATTGAACCACTTTTTAGTTAATTGTTGTTGTTGTAAGTATAAGAAATATGACTTTTTTTTATTTTTGTAATTTCCAGATGAACTTATGCACAAAACCTTTATAACGTATGGCCCAATCCAGGAAATAAGAGTGTTCAAAGATAAAGGTTATGCATTTATTAGGTAAATGATCTTTGTTTTAAGAAGTTGTTTATTTAGTGTTACCACTCCACATATGAAGTTTATATATCAAGCTAGAAGAGACTGACACTTTTAATTTCTCTCATCAACACAATGGTTTTATCTAAGATCAAATGCTGCTACATCACTATACTAACAGCCTTTTTTTTTGAGAGGTAAAAGACAACTTTTTATTTGGTGATTAAAAGAAGTACTTTCTCAGATTTTGTTTGATTTTAACTGAATTTGTTTAAGTGCACTTGTCTGTTGGCTAAAAATCAGAAGTGTTTGTCAAACAGGTTTGCCACCAAAGAAGCAGCAACACATGCTATAGTTGGCACTCACAACTTGGAAATCAATGGTCAAATAGTCAAGTGTTCTTGGGGAAAAGAAACTGGAGACCCAATTAATCAACAACAAACACAGGTAAGTTTTACATTACCTTGCAGAAAGTAGTTCATGAGCAGTACTGCACGTACCCCCCCCCCCTACAACCTATTATTTTAAAGGATTAAACACTAAATATTTTGTTGTACTTTTATTAGAGAGACTAGTAGTGAATAATAGTGACAATTGGTGATATGTGGTTTGAAGATTTATTGTTATAGATTGGTCCTGCTATCAGTAAATGCACAATGCACATGGTTTTAACCAATGAAATGAGTATGTTATTGTAGATATTTATCACAATAAAGATACTTTAAAAAATAACTACCATGACAGTTAATTATTCTCATTTAGAGAAGTTAGTTTTTTTTGTTTTTTTTTACTTCTCAACACAGTATAAGGACATATATTTATATTAAACAATTAACAGTGATCGTTTTTTTTAATTATTAGTCAAATAACTCTACTGTAAAGCAGTTTAGGACCAGAAAAAAACTTATTCTGTCATATTACTAATACATAGAACATTATCCTCTTTTATATTGATAATGAGAATAATAAAGAATACTGAGTCTGAATAGTCAACAAATAACTGATAAGGGGGGTTGTAATGTTGGTTTTCTGAGTAATGTTTACTGATTAAATGTTCACTAGTAATCATTTATTTGAAAAAATTAAAGAGTACCTTGCTCACTTGAAATATCTCTTCGGCTCTTTTAAACTTTAACTTCTAAGTTATCTTATGATGTACAGAAGCAAATTATGCTTAAGTGTCTAACTTAATTCATTACAGCAGACTAGTGCTAATTCAGTTTCCTTGAGTCCAGTGCCCCACTAAATTCCAACTAGACTTTTAAACTTACAACTAATATGTGTGCAATAATTTTTAATTATAAGGACTATAAAACATTCAGATACTGTCTGTACTAAATGGTAAATAAAGCCTAGCTTACCGTAATGATTTGGTTTTGGGCAAGAATTGGAGAAAAATCAAAAGTTTTAATAATTTTTAAGCTTAAATTTGCCACTCCAACTACCCAGTGATTTTCATTATAGTCATTTTCGAGGTATGGAATCCTTTGTAGATAACACAAACGTTCTGTGCACCAGATCATTAACATTGACCATTATCTGTAGTTGCACTGTTAATAACATCTGATAAACTTGTGTGTGTTCTACAGAATGTGACAACCCCTTACACCTACCCCTACCAACAGATAAGCTACTGGTACCCTCAAGGCTATCCTCCAGTGCAGGGACAGTTTGTTCAGGGCATGAATTATCCTTATGGCCAGTACTATGGACAAGGATATGGGTAAGTCTGTAACTTTCCATTAATCATTATTATAAAGATGTGTGTATATACTATACATTTGGAAGGATTGTATGTGATGCACTAACTTCCACAAAATCTTGTATGCTTTTACAAAAACATCTACTTCTTATTGGCATAGTGTCAAAAATGTTTTGTGTTTAATAGAAAACTTGGTTATTTACACTATACATTATAAATAAAAAAAGCTTGACATCCAATCATTCATTGAGCATATCTGTATCAAAGGTGTTTTAGGCTATAAACTTAACTATGGCAAAAATATTACTGTGCAACAAGGTAAAATCTGGATCATAAAAATACAATATAATTTCCATATAATTATAAAGAAATCTATAGAAGTTCAAACTATGGTACAGCTGGAGCTTTCGTAGGTTCACTCTGAATTAGATTTTTTTGCACTAAAAAAGTATTAGTTCCATTGGACAAATTTGGTAACACGACTTCCATGTGTGTGGCTTATAGGTGAAAAGAACACAAAAAGGTAATATTTTTCTACTAAGAGTATTAAGTCCCTTTTTCAGATTTCAATAATGTGACTGAAAATATTTAGCTTCTGCTGCTGCTTGTTAGTAGTTGTTGATAATCTCAAGTGTTAGTTGTGCCATTAAGAGTTCAAGAATTTACTTTGAAGGAATGTGAGTAACACAGAGGTGTTGCTAGGCACTGGTACACGGGGCTCGTGCCTCAATTCTAGTTGACAGTTGGTGTCTTGAAATATCAGAATAAAAAACCAGGATCAATATCGTGCTAAAATGACCAAAAATCCCATGCCTATGGGCCTAAGCTCCGAATATTTTAAGCACCTAGCGACGCCTCTGGAGTAACATGTTTACTGTCCTTCATAATGTTGATAACATTTCTTGTCACTTTCATGCTTCTCCATAATGATACACAGAAATGAATAAAAACATTTAATCACCTATAAAAGGGTTTAGAATTTGAAATTGTTAAATACTGATGTTCATTTGATGGTGTCTCTTTTTATCAAATGGGCTAAACTTTTTTTGACAGCTTGGGAATGCAAATGGCTTGGCAGGGAATTCCAGGACAACCCCAGATGGCTGCAGCAGTTGCTCAAAGCCCCATGGGACAAGGCCTGCAACAGCCAAGTGTTATTGGTGCCTACCCTATGCAACAGTATCAGGCTCAGTAAGTGAGAAAAAGAGGTGCCTCCTCCCGTGTTACTCACATTGTGAGGATTCCGAAGGTTGGGAGAGGTGTGTAGATGTCTCTACACTGGCCTAGTTTCCAGTCCTTATCTGAAACAAGAATGTCTGGCCATCTATACACTTCTCTTTCTTACAGCATGGGTAGAAACAACAAGGACAGACAGTCTTCTCAATAAAGTGTCAAGTTTTTAGTGATGTTAGACAATAGGTGCCCTGCCTTAATACCTATAACTGTTGTTTCTGGGTTTTAACTAAGTGTGAATGAAGCACTTGAAAGTTGCTGGCATTCCAACCTGCTTGTCCTTCACACTTATGTTTCATGAAAAGATGAGATAAAAACAAATCATTGTTTGATATTGAAAGCTAGTAGTTGTTTTCAGTAGCCATTGATTTATACTGTCATACAATTTACCATTGCTAAAAGATATTATACAAGTATTTTTGGAAAAGAAAAAAAAGTTAGAAGTTTTGTTGACTCGGTTTGATGGTGTCCTCCCTGCCACTTCGAAGAAAAGTTTAATATTTTCATACTCTATCCTGAGTGTCATTTCTGATTAATTTTCAAAATTTAAATTGAGCCAGCCATACCTGCCCTAAAAAATGGGCAAGATATTTTAAATGTGTATTTAAACTATTTCATATGCACAATGTACAAAGTTCTTGCTCTTTCTGTAGAGCTGTTTGGCCAAGCTGGAGAAGGAAGAAGAACACCAGCTGTTAGTGATGTAGTGAATCTAGCTGTATTAGTTGTAATTGTAGTTTAGAAGCTATATGCTGTACAGATATTCAATATTCAATCAATATTAAAGTGCTTTTTTTTTGTCTTTGTGTGTGTGTATCATGATGATAACAACTGGTGAAATCAATACTCCAGCTTCTGTGTAGGAAAACTGAGGTTAAGGAAAGGGCAGCCAGTCAGTAAAATACCCTTTATTTCCTGAGCTCAAAGGCAGGCTTTGTAAATAATCCACAACGTTTAGACAGGAGTTGGGTTTGTATTGTTTCTACTGTACCCAAATTGTTTACCATCAGTAGAAGAGTCCAACTCAACTTCTATGATACAGCAGTTAGGGAAAGGTCAACCTAGCACTCTTTATTCATCATGTTTGATAATGGAAGATAATTCCCTTTTTCTGAGTGATTGAAATAGTAAACTTTTACGGATCTATCATGGATGGGCAAAGAAAAAAAACATCATCACAAGAAGTTTTGTTTCTTCTTAGAAAACCGAGGTTATTTAGAGAAGACTGCTGTAATGCTAGTTCTGTACCAAAATCTAGCCAGACTGTACCATGAGGATGAACTAGAACTGTAGTCAAGAAATAAAAATAAAAGTATGGCATTTATTAAAAAAAAACGTTTGTGAAAGTAGATGCTTAGTTGTAAATGTCTTATTGATTGTATGTTCTTTCACTTTGTCTAATACACTGAAAAACCTTAAATGTGTTTAAACACAAGTTCAGAAAACAAATTTTACAATTAAAGATTTAAGATACCTAAACTTTATCCTTTTATAGTCTGTTAAACATATAAATATTTAAGATTTTTGGTTTTGTTTTTTTAAGTTAACACTTAAAGTATAAATATATGTCATAGAAGTGTAAAGCAGAAATCTGTCTACAGAGGTGATACTTTTGAGAAGTTAATAGCAAAGTCATACTAAGAGGTCTGAGGAATGCCGTCCTCTAAAATATTTTGTAATTTTCTCTAAAAGTAGTGTATTTTGATGGTATCTCAAGTTTTTTACACACACATATGAATGGAATTGTATCTCCCACCTCTGCTTAAAAGCATGAATGCATGTATTATACAGTTACTTGGAAACAATTCCTACATCAGAAAAATGTATCAAAGTGAATGGTAATACCTCATCAAAAATTACTATAACCTAAGTTTCTATAATAATCTCACTATTTAAATTTTTCTAAATTCTATTAACACACAAAATTGAGTTTTACACAATATAATACTGAATAATTGAAAGATTGGGAGATGGGGTATAACAAAGGAAGCCGATGATTGAAGTGCTGATTTACTAGCCTCTACAACATATTTTTACTTTCAAAGTTTTCGTTTTCTTTTCTACTCGCATACTGTTCATTAATAAATTCTTGGAATTTTTGAAGAAAAAACATCAGGGATAAAAAAATCCTATATAATAAAAGACAAATCTCTAATCATACCACTTGTACACAGACAGACACACAGATACCTGTAAAGTTAACTTCAACATAACCTGAATAAATCTGGACAGTTTTTTGTTTTTTTTTCGTACAAGAAGATGCAATGGTCATACACTGCCATGATGTTTCTGAGTCATGTTTGTCTTTCACTGTCTTTTTTTTTAAGTACAATAATTGTCATGTCATTAACCTTTCAAGAACATTTTTAGGAATCTTGAACAGAGTCAGCAGCAGATGGTGACAGAATTTCAGTCTGAGGCATCAAGGGCAGGAGATGTAGAGATGTTCGGTGAAACTTCTGCTATGGTTTGATCATAAATACAGGACTTTTAGAAAATATTATTGTATCATATATAGATGATGCAAAAGATGAGCACCATCTTTTCAATATAAATAAAAAGGTATATCATGTTATTGTTTTTATTATGCAGTACACACAAAAAATTTACAAAAATAGTGTATCTATTTCTGAAGATCTAAATTATCTGCTGATTAATCCTGTGGTTATAGTTTTATTTAAGGTGCCACAATAACATCTGATTTTCTACAACTGCCTACTATACTAAGCAGATGTTAACCATTTAACCATGTCTAAAAAAATGCAAATTATAGTTTTCTCTTGCTTGGTTAATAAAGGAGAATGCTATTGCCAATAAGCTTACAAAACTCTGAATCTATAACATTTTTTAAACTACTTAATAACCAATAGTTTTCCATACAGAACTGGATCTATTAACAGTTACTTAGTGATTCAGAAATATCTTTTAGACATAACTTGATGGTTGGTTTTGTTTTATACCAAGTAATGATTTAAGCAGTGTACTTGTGATGAAACAAAGGTAAAAATTATTGCTAACTGCCTTACACAAACAGAAGAATACTAACAAAAGGGTTTAAGTAAAGAGGGATAAAGTGGTGACATCTTCTGTGATCAGTTCAGAATAAGAATGGCAGCACTTGTTCATAAGTTTTGATGTAAGAATAAACTACCACAAAGATGATACCAAACTAATGAAAATACAAAACTTTCCAAAAAGTAAAATACTATCAACTAGAACAAATAAAGCATCACTGACACAGATGTGTCCTGGAAAATCAAAACATAAAAAAGCCTTCATTTAATAGAGATGTGGGTTTGGAGAAAAGCACTTCATGGTAGCCACTGATCAAAATGCAGGGACAAAACACAACTGTCACTCAAATAAAAGCCAGAAACATAATTTAATCAATCAATGAACTTCAATCATACCCCACATTGACCCTTCCACCAAACACATTATAATATTAAAATAAAATATTGTAGCACATATGCTGCAACTGCTCCTAAATCATCTAAATAATAGCACAGTATTCAGAAGAAGAAGAGTTTAACATAGTCCTACTGTAGAGAGAGTGTCACCAGAATATCCAGGCTACTGTCAGGTTATGCATCACCATTCCCACATTAGCATAATCTTTCACATCAGATGATAGGAAATTTGTGTTCTACAGAACCATTTAACCGATGTGGGAAGACCAAGAACTGCAACCGGTACTGATAGTGAAGCTATTCTGTCAACATTTGTTACTTTTGAGCAGCACTTTGAACAGATAGTGAAGCTGTTCTGTTGACATATTTTACTTTTTAGCAGCACTATGAACAGATAGTGAAGCTATTCTGTTGATATTTTTACATTTGAGCAGCACTTTGAACAGATAGTGAAGCTATTCTGTCAACATTTGTTACTTTTGAGCAGCACTTTGAACAGATAGTGAAGCTGTTCTGTCGACATTTTTTACATTTGAGCAGCACTTTGAACAGATAGTGAAGCTATTCTGTCGACATTTTTTTACTTTTTAGCAGCACTTTGAACAGATAGTGAAGCTATTCTGTCGACATTTTTTTACTTTTTAGCAGCACTTTGAAC
>NW_013666414.1:10481-23126 GCF_000517525.1 Limulus polyphemus
TCTGTCGTACATTTTACTTTAGTCAGTCGACTTGTAACAGATAGTGTAAGTCTATTCTGTCGTACATTTTACTTTTAGCAGCACTTGAACAGATAGTGAAGCTATTCTGTCGTACATTTTTACTTTTAGCAGCACTTTGAACAGATAGTGAAGCTATTCTGTCGACATTTTTACTTTTTAGCAGTACTTTGAACAGATAGTGAAGCTATTCTGTCGAGATTTTTTTACAACACCTCTTATCATACCACTAGAATTATTTTCCTATACTTTTCCATTTCTGAATTATTTGCCTGTCAGTGGAATTGTTAATCAACCAGTATATACATAAATACACACAGATTCAGTAGTGATATTTCTTTCTTAGTATTTAAACAAAATACAGTCCCCAGCTTCTGGACACTATGAAATTATCACTTTTCAATTATGAACACTGAGTAAATGGCTTGTGTTGCCAGTGTATTTCTAAAAAAACATGAAACAAAAAAATATAAGACTGAAAAGCAAATCAGATTAAGAACAGCCTAAACAAACCTGGAGCTGTCTATTTCCACTTGGGACCCAGTAAATCTCTTTTTCAGGTTGGTGTATCACAGGACATCTCATCTAATCCTCAAGTTCTGGAAAATGAAACACAGTCTTGGGTCTTTTGTCAACACTACACACAATAGAAAATGTAATTTTATTATTATCATGATTAAATTAATACTTTTATATAGATATTAGAATATTGTTACTGTAACTGGTATATCTTTTTTTCAGAAGCTGCTCGGTCTCTCTTGGTTTTCTATTGTGTGGGTGTGTCTTGAAATGCACCTACCAAAATTTATCTAACAATCAGATCAGTAGTAGATAAAATGATTGGTAAGAAGATGATATCAAGTTTAACAAATGGGATAATTTGGCTATTTATCTATGGAACTTGTTCATAGTTTAATAAAAAGCTTCTCATCTGAAACTCGTAGGAACTATCCTTGTCAAGTTTATTCATGTAAAGTTCTGGACTTAACTTTTATGAAATGGACACCTATAATATCAAAGGACTTATCAATAAAATGGGAGGTTTTTTATGTACTACTGAACTTAAATAATAGTGATACAAACCACTAAGTTTAAAAACTAGATTAACAACAAAAGACATTTCAAATCGTTTGTACTTTTCTTTACAATTATGATGTAACTTAAATTTGCCACAGGACCTCGTGACTTGTAAAGTCCGATTGTCTCAGTTATTACAAATCTTTGAGTATCACTCCATAAATACAGAGACCTCACAGCTTATTACGCAGAAAACCCTATGAAATGGCATGTTAAAAAATAAATAAACTTAATGTCAATCTTTTTAAGGCATGTTTGTCACCTCTTATGACCAATTGGATGTTGGGGAATTTTACTCGCAACCCATCAATGGGTACCTTGGAATGCAACATGAACTATTTATTTGGCATTTTTTACGATACACATTTATCCCATATGACATTTGAATCATCTTGTTCCATAAAAATCTTTTATTTTAGGACCCCAGTGTTTATCTGCTTCTTTGTTTTTTTTTACTGTAATAATAATAAGCTTATTTTCTTCAAAGAGGATGGTATTCATTAAATAACAATGCTGTTAGTAAAATTTTCCACCTTAAAAGAAAAATTTGTTACATTAAAAAAAAAATTCAAGTTAATACAGATTTATCTGAAGTTCATAGCAATTATAATTTTTAAATGTGTTGAATGCTCAAATATTAGATTGCACACAAAGAAACTGTCACCCCAAAAAAAAAATGATTGTGGGTTACTTTTATTGTCAGAACAATATGTTTGAACAAATATAACTACAGAGGGCTGGACCACAATAAAGATGAAGCATTATAATCAGTTGACAAACAACAATTTATAAGCATAATGGAGTGGTTTATGTTGGGGGAACATGCAACTTGTTTCAACAGAACACTGGTCTGTCTTCAGGTATGATCTTATTATTAACTTCATATTACTCAAGTAGCTTAATGATATTTAACAGTTTAATGTAAGGGAAATGATGTCACCAGGTGACATGATAATAGATAAAGGTCAAGGCTGGTAAAGTGTATGAGCGGTGAATAAACTTTGCAAAATACGGATGATGTAGATAGAACCACTATTATGATTTAGTGAAAGATCGCTTGCTTTGATGATTTCTATAGTTTCTTTGCCAACTTATTATATTGGCATGGTACGTTTCCTTACTCAAGAATAAAATATACTTAACATAGGTTCAGAGTTACCTTTAAAGTTGTCTTCACTTAGTATGAATGAGATAAAAGAAACAAGTGGAAAAGCATATGAAAAGTCCTGGAGCAAGGTTTCTCCCCTGCTCTACTCACTAATCCTCTTCTCACATCTGTATAATAACTTTCATTTTGTGGCCATTCTCTTTGTCATATAACAAGGTGGCAGAAACTCCTGTATAATTCTTGCTTTTTCTGACCCCACCTTGAGTGTCATCTCTACCTGAAATAGGGGATATGAGGTCTGCAGTAATCACCTCTTGTGTGAAGTACAAGTGAAGAGTAGAAGACAAAGTGCTATAAAACAATTTAAAAATACATAGAAAGATGTCAAGCTTTCTGGCAATGCTCTTACCTCAAGCACCTCTCCACTGTCAAGGAAAGCTAACTCAACAACTTCTGCTAAAGAAACACCCCATGCTGGTGGAACAGTGATTCTGATAAAGCCTAGGAAGCAGGCAACCAAGCCCAGGCTGTGTTCATGTGGATAAGACATAGACATGACTCAGTCCAGGTGGAGGTGGCAAGAAATTTCATGGAATAGAGCCTTTGTTCTCTATAGGTGATCAGCTTCCAAAACACATGAAATGTAATGAACCATGTAGCCCCCATTAAATCTGTCATAATGCTTGCTTTTCAAACAATCAGCTGTTATTTGTTTACACAGGAAAAGCTCACAGATAACTTTGTGTGACCCTGTTGGCTGCTATGACTCCTGTACTTTAATTTTAATTGGTCTAGACTAGCGATGTTACATGCACAGATATATATTTTCTAACTGTATTTTTGTATTATATAGATATCCAATATTTGTAACTAATAAATTAAGTCAGTGTGTTAAAGTTTAAAGTACAAAATTGGTTATTAATTGTCAGTAAATTCAGAACAGTAAGAAGATCTTTAACAAATTTGATTGTGACCTAAATTGCATTTAATGAACTACTTTGATTTTCTGGATGACACAAGGCTGCAAGGGCTGTCATATTGATTGAAGCTCATCATATTTCAGTTCTGGTTTCACTTTCAATTGTGAACATGTCTCAGTTTAGTTAGCAAAACTCTGTTTTGCTGTCAACATTTGGAAAATGGAATCTTGGTGGACAAATTGGATTTTCTTCTTCAAAGGGCAACTAGGTAGAAACACTGTAACATAAATTTGGTGCAAGAAGTGAAAGGATGCAGTCAGCAAGATGTGTACAAGTATATATACACAACACTGAATTCATAATGAAATACACTGTCACTCATCATTTGAATTCAAAAACACTTCAAATTGCTTTAGGTACGTATACATCTTATCTTGTTTTTGTACTCATTACTCAAGTTTATAGTGATGTCCTTTCATTACATGTACAGCCTGTATCATCAACTACCTACACCTTAAAGTTATTACACTATAATACCACCTTTGATTCAAAGGCAAACCCAAATGTTGCCTGTATAGACCTGTGTTTAAATGCAAGCATCTACAGTGAGCACAGGGAAAACAGTTGTTAGTGTGTTAGATGCATTTAGTAATTTAATCAGGCTTATCTTATGTTAAAATTGTCATCAACTTTGTGTGCATTTATAAGTTATTGGCCAACCCATAACTTCATTATATATACACTTTAAATTAATTTTCAAGTTCCTTGTGATCTTTAGATTTGGTTATTTGCTAACTGTATGTCAAGTGAGTAATCAGAGAGCTGATTTTGTAGCCTTTATTATTTAAGTACCAATTTAAACATAAATGTCTTTTTTATGTACAGTATTATCTGTTTATTGACTTTTGTTATTTTTTTTATAAACTGGTAGGCCTATACATACATTAGTTTTGGTAAATTTCTGTGTTATAAGTCAATAGGATTATCTTTCACATAGATTCTACTGTCCATTTACTTTATTACTTCAAGCTTTGCTTTTTTTTATTAATTTGTTTTACTACAATGCATGTTATGACAAATTTATACATATGGCTTTAAAAGGTTGCTTGAAGATGTTGAGAAGACTCTTCCTGGCACCAGTAGTACTGCTAGTGATGGTCCTTCTGCTTTCAGCATCCCTCTTCAACCTTGAATAAACATGCTCTGCATGAACAATCCAATGAAGTATACAGAAAGCTTCTTAAAACAGCTTGCTTGCTATGGATGGATGACCTTTATCTGCATTCAAAACTCTGGTTAAAGTGTAAAAACAAAATGGGTTCAACTGATTTAAAATTGTAATAATGCCAGTAGAGCAAAAGAATTTATTAATGTTATTGCAGAAGTCATTTATCAGTGATTTTATATTCAACAATAGCTTTTGCAGTGCTTAGTGATGGAAATCAGGCAAGAGAAACTGATTCTGAAAAAGAATTGATTTTCATTAGAACAGTCATACAAGGTATACCAGTTTATTTCTGTGTTGCCTTCCAAAATATTGATAGCTTTGGTGATGCAGATGCAAGTAATTGAAAGAGGAGCATTGATGATGTATTTAAAGGTGATGTAAAGGTTTCAATATACTTGCTAGTTTCAGCTACAGCTGATGGTGCCTCTTATAATACTGAAGTTTAGAATGGATTTCTAATAAAACAGAAAAATGACAATCACCTTTGGCTTCTAGTCATTCACTACATTTCCTTTAGAGTTGAATTTGTATTGAAAGGTAGTGTATCCAAATCATTTGTTGCTGTGAAAGACTTTATGACAACTATATATATATTACTTATTCAAACAATCTGAGAAGGCACTTTGAAACAACTGCCAATGCACTTGATGTGCAGCATTTTAATTTTCCCAAAGTGCATGGTAGTTGATTTGTTGCACATATAAGATGTAGAGTAAATCATTTACTGTGTAACTGGGTATTTATTGCTCAAGCAATAGAGAATCTCCTTGCCAGTTGCAAGGAGAGAGTAGTATTGGCTAAATTTCACGAAATCGTAAAAAAAAAGATGAAACATTTTATTTTTGTCAAAATGTTGCATGTACAGGAAGGGGCTGGATGCATGTTCTATTCCACATATGTAGTTTGAAAAAGAAAACATTTTATATTATCAGATACTATCTACCGTACAAAAAGCAAAGGATGCCTTGCAGGAACAGAAGGAAGAAACTCCAGATACACACTGTGAAAATCTTTTGAAAGAGTTCAGACTTGAACTAGAAATGAAATTGGGTTCCTGACATTTTAAAATCACTTTGCTTAAACAGACTACCAGATAAATAAAACAGGGAATACACTACTGTCAGTGTAAACTGCAGTCTAATGAACAATGTAGACTAACCTGAGAATTACAGTCATTTCAAGTGTACAGGTTTGTCATGAATCCAGATTCTCCTCATTTGAGATTGAACTTTATCAAAGTATGTTTTTGGATAAATACAACAAACTGGAGTAACACCACCAGGGAAATTGAGTGTTTAAATTTACTTGCAGAGCATTTTTATGAGACATTAAAAATGAACAATTTTGATAAAACTAGAATCAAGAGAATGGTTAAGTACAACATGATTGGAATCAAAACCAAGAATCTCTGGGAGTGTGTGCTTTTATACAGAAGGGAGAAATTTAAGAATGTTTGCATGCTGGTGGAAATAATGCTCTGCATAAGGCCCAATAATAGTGTCATTGAGGCAGGTTTTAGTCACCCTACCTACATGCTCACTGGCTTAGTTTAAAACATGCAACAGTGGAATGGAGAACCTTCTATTGACTAGAATAAATTATTTTGTATGGACTCATGAGGAAAAGAAGCAAATATTAGAAGCAGCCTTGGAAAAGTTTATGGTAAAAAAAGGAAATTTGGTACAAATCCTTCTAACATGTTTATAGAATGTTCAGCCAAGAAATGGAAGCCAGACATGTACAATGAAATTGATTCTGTTGGTGGTGAATATTTAAGTGATCATGAAGAGGATGATTTTGATTGTAGCATGTCTAGTACATCAAGTGATGAGGCTGAAACAGGTGAGATTCTTTTTGAAGAACTGATTGCGCAAGTATCATTTGATGTTGATGATTCTCCTGTACACAGTATATGTGAAGATAATGATTGAATATTTTCCAGTAGCTTACATTTAAACACAAACATGACAAAGAATTTTGGTACATAGAAATGACTATGAAAGTAGATGTACTTCATATTAACTTGATTTTTTATGAGATGTGTGTTTATGCATGTTTGTGACTTTTTGAACAAATAATGAAACTAATGGTTTATTCCCCAGTAAGAAAATTTAAGTAACATTTCACTCTTGTCTGTAAGTTACAAAAGAGTAATTATCATATGATTCTAGTTAATATGTTATGTGCCAAATTTTAAAGAGATTATAATTTTACCAATTTTATTGGATATACAAATTTTATTGATTGTTACTTTGTTTATTAGTCAAATTAATGTACCAAGCCTTATATTTGCCTCTTACCGTTACTTTGACCTTGAAATTAGAGCACAGGTTCACTTAATAGAAAACAGCACGATTCAGTTAATACAAATTAACTTTTATTGTCCAGTTTTGTAAGCAAAGAATAGAGATATGGCATCAGCCTGCTAACAGCCTATGTGTACTGTTAGGAGGGGGCTGTTTACGGTCCTTGTGCATTTTTCAAGTGTCAGAGCCTGCAATGGCAGTCATTTATGATGATTACAGTATCTCACTCTATACAGATTAATAGTATTTTAATCACACTATGTCCATTGTCAGACATGTTTCGTTCAATACTATATTCATAAGTCTGGTATAGCTGAAATACATATATACATACTGTTGCGTCAGCGAGGTCACGTGACTAGTGTCACGGCACGTTTCTAGAACTATCTTGTTCCTTTGTGAATGCCCTAGCATTTACTAGATATATGTTTGTCTGGTATATATATAAGATGCTCACAACGTGACAACAATGTGTGTAGGTAGTGAGTAATTGAACTGCAGTCAGAGAGAGACGTATTGTTGAAGTCGAGCTCGTGAGACGTGAATTATAATTTGTTATAGCGCGACTGTTGAAGTTGAGTGTATCGTAAAGTTGTATTCGGAAAGAATAAACCAGTTTTATTTAAGAAAGGACTTGTGTCGCTAAAGTTTCGTCGGAACGAATTTACGGAAAATCAACTAACGAACGGAGATGTAACAGTACTTTTTATCTTAGAAAAACCCTAAGGGACAGAATAATGAATTTAGTATGATAAAAAACCTGATAATAAATACAAGTGATTACAATCATGCTTGCCAGCGAAAGGCCTTCACGCCATTAAAATATACAGTAATGTTTTATTAATATTCTATCTTTTATTCATTAATTTACAAGGTATGGGTCAAAACAACTAAAGGGAACGTTTTAATAAACACAAAACAAAGAAAGAACTTCCGGTAGCAAAACACTTTCCCATACCTGTACACTCTCTTGAAGACATTAAACTAACGGGTATAGATGCAAATTTTACATCTAACAGAAACAGGGAAGTTAAAGAAGCTTTAAATACTTTAACGCCAAATGGCATCAATATCGATTCAGGGATTGTTTACCTTCGCATGTCTATTAAAAATGTTTTCAAAACTAACTTTATAATTAAACTTACTTTACATTATTACTATTATTCATGCTATAATTTCTCTATATTGGTATTATTTCATATATATTGTGTCACATTATCATTTGCTCTATTTCCCAACACATTTTGCCGTTATTTTATTTTTATCTTTTTAAGAATTGATTAACATTTCTTACAACTATTATCACATTTAAGTCTTTTACGTACTGTACACACCTCTCATTAAATCCACGCGACATAAAACTTAATGCCTAGAACGCATGTCTGAATCTCCCTGCCTCGTCTCACTGACCTCACCACATCGACTGCCGCACTTGTTCACTATTCCCTGGTCTTATTCAACAAACACAACTTAAAACTAAAATCACTAAAGTAATGCAATCTCACGCACGTGGTTGGAGGGGAACAACAGTACAGGACCACCCAAGTTGGGAAGAGCAGGCAAACAAAATGTTTGCTTTCTCTTTTCTTCAAACTTCCTCCTTTTTTATATATACCTCTTTGGCACAAACTAAACTTAACACCAACAACTCTAGGTTATGACTGGCTAGTTCTAAAGGATAATTCATATTGAACATGCGGTTTACTTGACGTCGACATCCGTGTTTATATATTTCATCACACTCATTAAACATACCCTTTTATTCTCCTGAAGAAGAATAGTGAAACGCTCGAGTTTTTGGGTCTCGTTTGAAAACAGTTTGTTAACATGATTCCGTCATTATTATTTACACTTGTACTATTTTTGTATATAATTGCTCTTTATCAATGTCATCCATCTGTTTGAGAGCTTCATGACAATGATCTGTCTCTATTTGAGTAATTGGTTCAGTGTTTTGTGACATTGTTTCGGTTGATCTTGTATCCACAAATGAAGACTGGCACAAACTCATGACTAAACTCACAACTAGGGTTGGTTTTACAGCCTTACAGAACAAAAAACAATTACCTAATGGTAATCAACAATGAAACTACACTATTCCTCGCGGATGATTGTTCACATAACAAAGGCATAAAATATTCTCAGCTATATAAAGTGATCTTAAGATGATAATCTATTAAATTATACAACTGGATATTAAATATAATCCTGATCAGACTTATTTACTGCAGGAGAATCGTGTAGAAGTGTTCATAAAAAGTGATCAAGTTTATTACTTTCAGGTCGTTTAAGTTTGATCTTTAACACCTGGAATTAAAAAGGTAAATGAGAAAAAGATGGTTATTTCTATCAAACTAAAAATTTACAATATAAAATATTTGATTATGTTTATTTAAGTAGTACAACTTAACCTTTATTAGACACATCATCATTAAGCAAAACAGGATTTTATTGTCAAAAAGCAAGTATGTCAAACACCTCAAAACTAAAATGTATACAGAAAATGAAAGGATTAGTTTAATGAAACAACTTAAGGTTGTATAATAACAAATATCATGTTTCAAAATCTTATTTTGGATTACTGTTGTGGTTTTGGAACACAGAAATATACCAGCTACTAAATCAAGCACACTTATTTTACAGAACTTGAATGAACTTTCACATCTATGGGTTCACTTCTGGTATATGTAAACACACAAATGATACTTACAATGTCAGATTTGTTTTTGCATATGTAATAACTTTCTATAAGAAACTGTTAAGATTAGACAACTGGTACAATGAAAATATTACTTTAAACCATACTTTTTTTTCTTCACAACAAGCCTTAAAAACAATTTAGAAATGCAATTCTTCTCAGTATCATAAAATGATTGAAATTGATAGCTAAGTTAATCAGACTTTGAAACTAATTTTTCTCCATGTAGAACAATTTCTAGGATAGTGTTCAATAAGAATAAAACAGAAGAGAGTTACTATACTTAATAAATGGGTATTTCAAGTTATTCATTAAATAACTGATAAATAAGTGTTTGTACAAAATTTTAATAAAACCCTAAATCATCATAAACTCATTTAACTATTTACTTAGATACCTGATAGACTTGTTTCTAAATATATCAAACATTATTTAAAGCAGTATAGTCCCAGATGATAAATAAAAATTGTTAATTTAAAAAGGGGAATAGGGGTTGTCAAAAAGTACAGAAACAAGTTGAATCAAATTGCAAAGATTATATTTTCAAACCTATAACTAGGGACTCAAACAAAAGTAAACAAAGTAGGCTGGAAATAGTGTCTACGGTTATTTTCTCAAGCTACAAATCCGTATTTTGATAAGTACTGTAGATGAGCGGTAATTGTATGACTTTTTAATATTTATTTGTACTTTACTGTTTCTTGATACTAACATATCGTTACCCTGTGATCGAGATACTTAAAGTATCGCAAAGAGCCGGTACACATACAACAAAGGATTTTCCGCATGTGTGGAATTTATATTTTTAAATAAAAAGAAAATACATCAAACCATATATATATATATATACATTAAATAGGCAGCAAAATTTAAATTTTCATAATTGTAAAAGTACTTCAGATCAGTAATGTGCAGAGAACTTTGAAATGGCGGGATCTCATTGACAAAAAAGGGAACCTTAAGTATCGTGGGACAAGCGGTTTTTTAAAGGGAGGTGTTAGATTAGATCATGGGACTGTGAGTTGCCTCTGGTAGACATAGGGAGAAAACCACAGAAACAAACAAATCCTCTTTTATTCCTATTCAGTTGGTCCTATTAGCATTATATAATATAAAACTAAACAATGAATTATAGCATATTAGCATGTATATATTTTTTTTTTACTATAAAGACCCACAAGTCCATGTGTGCCATTCATTTTAATGCTGTTTTTTTTTCTCTAGCAACTCGCACGAAGCAAGGTGTGGAGTCGGATGTATTTTATCATAATTGTTGACAATTTTTTGGACAGAAAAAAAGGGGGTATAAGAGCAGGAAGGCAGAGGCTTAAGCCCATCCGGCCACCCCTCAGACGTCTTGTTTTGCTTCCCTTTCAATTGAATGACAAAAGACATTAGATACATTAATATTACGAGTGGGTATTGTTCACAGCACTTCAGCCAGTAAAATGTGTCATTTGGATATATTTATTGACCAGTCATATAAATCACACAGTCAGAAGACAATATCCAATTGATTTAATAATGATTGGCATCGAATTGGCTAAATAACGTCTCCTCGTGATCCTTTTGTGAACAAGTAGTGTCGTTACGTTAGGCCATTTCTTTTTTTCATTTGAAGAATATTTAATGATTATTAAAATTTTGTGAGTCGTGTTATGTCTGCTAGTAGTTACCGAGACTGTTGCTTGGCGGGCGTTGTCATGCCACCAAGACATTTGACGACGAAAGTATTCTGCTGCCAGAGAGCACATTGTTAGGGGATGTCACATGGCATTATAGTTTGAATGTTACTCGACAGAGAACATGTTGCTAGGAGTCACAGTTCCACGAAGTGGTACCAGAGGGAGCGTAGGTATGATGAGCGCGCAGTTAGTTCGCGAACAAACCACTGGAGGGTATTGTAGATCAATAGATATCAACTTTATAGTAACAATCAAAGTCTTACAATTAATAATTTCATCTAATTTGTATAACATTTGTTTACAATTATCAGCACTGAAAAGTTTATTATCACAACTACAGTTTTTGCTTTATAAGTAAAACATTAAATCTGTTATTTAAATCTCTAGTTTTATCAACTTTATAGTTTTTGCTTATATAGTTAATTGGGTACGTTTTGCAAAGGTGGGTGGTATTTCTATAGGTGGATAGTGTTACTAAGGGTAGTGTTTGTATAGATGGATGATGTTACTAGGTGAATAGTTCAATAGGATGATGACCTCAACATGTCACTAATATCTATATTTTATAAGTAAACTTATTTTTTATTGATTATATTTCTATGTAGTGTGTATAACAATAAATGAGTTATTGACAAAATGTTTCATAGGGTAGTGTTACTATAAGCAGATGATACTACTAAAGACAATGTTACCATTGTTTGTAGGATGATCAGTTGATCAATAGTATTTTAACTTATAGCATATGTTTTATGAATATCTGTCCTGAAAAAGACAGATTTTTCGTGATAACATCTCTAAATATCATGAAATAATTTAACATACAATATTACTATTTCATTAGTTTGGTTTTATGGATTAAATATATTCTTATGCCATTCCTCCACCTGTATAACTATGATTTTTATTCGTTGTATTGTGTTTAACAGTAAATTAGTTCTTGACAAAATATTTCATTTTCTACCTGTTGAAAGTTACTTTATAATTTTCACTTACATATTACATATGTGGTAGTTAAAAGTGGCAGAACAAAGGGTCATTAACATTGAAAGTAAAGGTCTGGAATTAGAAAATTTTGTAACACACAGACATATGCCTTTTGGGTAAGATATATTATTTCTTCCTTGTAATAATATGTACGAGACTAAAGTCATGTAATTTGATAATGATTCAAATGTATACATTAAATATTTGTTGACAAATCAGAAAATCTATTACACTATAACTTAATAGCTCACAAAAACATCAAATACATTTCTCACAAATGAACATAGTTTATGATCAAGAAAAGAGTTGACAATTATAATCTTAAAAGGACCTATAATCATAAATCAAGTGATTATTCTTTCACATTTTATAAATCCAGAATATTTATTGTTGATCATTGCAACAACAATATAAAATCACAGACTTGAAAAGCATACTGGAATATATTGTTACATCTCTGTTCGTTTGTTAATTTTCCGTAGAAATTCTTTCGGAGAAACTTCGGGGGTACAAGTCCTTTCTTAAATAAAAGTAGTTTGTTCTTTCTCGTTACAAACTTTGTAATACACTTAATTTCCACAGTCACTTTAACTTAAACACACGCTATAATTCACAACGATT
>NW_013666414.1:23278-25537 GCF_000517525.1 Limulus polyphemus
GGATTATGCGTGATGTTCCCCCGATCCTTCTAGAAACTCATCACGTGTTACCAGAGTCACGTGACTTCCGCTGCCGTAACAATATATTAACAACACTTAAAGATACACTAATATACAACTTATGTAAACTGGTTTGCCCTGAAGAAGAAAGGTCCACCTTTCGAAAGTGTTCATGTTATAGGGTTTTTATCATCTATCAATACTACTCATGTAAACATCTTAACTTATAAAATACTGAATTAGCTTTCATACAACCTTTATACATTATGTTCATATTACTATTTCATTTATAGTTTCCATTTGTGTAACATTAGCGAAAAGAAACACCGAATTTATCATGAGACATTATATCTATATTGTTACGTCTCCGTTTGTTAATTGATTTTTCGTAACTTCGTTCCGACGAAACTTAAGCGACACAAGTCCTTTCTTAATAAAACTGATTTATTCTTTCCGAATATAACTTTACCGATACACTCAACTTCAATATTCGCGCTAAAACAAACACTATAACGAACGAACGTTAACTTCAACAATACCCTGTGACTGCAATTCAATTACTCACTATCTACACACACATTACCTCCCTCGCGTCACGTTGTCCCATCCTATATATACCCGCCTACCCTATCCAGTAAATGCTAGAGCATTCGCCAAAGTACATGATAGTTCTAGAAACGCTGCGTCACAGTAGTCACGTGACTCGATGACGCAACACTGCCCCCTCCTTAGTATTGTTCGTCCCGAACAATAACCACATACAATAAACCAATAACAATAACTTAATTAAAATGTACAGAATTACAAACACAAAATTACAATTCAACAAAGTCTCTTAATTTTACGGGACGTGTCTTCTTCTGTACTGGTCTCCGTCTCATTGGCTTCTGCTTCATGTGGGGTTCATCCGCTTCATCAGTAAATGTCCCATCATCAGTAACAGTCACATCAGTGGTAGTAACTTCACCAAGAGCTTCACCGTTTCCCTTCTCAAACTGAGTAGAGTTTCTTCTTCGACGGTGGCTTCTTCAGGTGGCACGTCTTCGGCAGCGTCAATTGTTCTGTTGTCCACTTCGTCCCAACTGAAATGTCCTGGACCATGATAACGCCAAAGCCTGTTGACATGCACCACTTTTGGCTTACCTCGACGACCACATTTTACCCGGAAAGTCAAGTCTGAGAGACGATCCACTATGTCATATGTAAGGGGAAGTCTCCTAAGTTGTCTTCTCCATGGGAAGGCCCGGTCTTCCTGGGATTATACAGCCATACCTTGTCTCCTGGTACAAAGCTGAATTCAGTAGATCTCTTATCATAAGATAACTTCATCGAATCAGCAGACGTTTTCAAGTTTGAACGCACTTGATGGTGAATATCATCCATCCTTTCTGATAACACTTTCACAAACTCCGACACATTCTCAGGCAACTCTTCATAAGGTGAGTGTCTCGTGTGCTTGGGTCCCCTTTTAGCACTACATGTTTTGCACCATTCTTCCACATCTTGTTTCTTACCTATCCAGTAAAATCTTTGTCGTAGGTGACTCAATGTCTTCCTAATTCCGAGATGTCCTCCTGTTAAATTATCATGGGATTGACGAAGCACAACTTCCCGAAACTTTCTCGGTATAACCGTTTGCCAAGTCGTCAATTTCCCATCTCTGGAGAAGAACACGATCTTCAAGCTTTAATTGGTCCCATTGCTTTATCACAGGACTTAGACTAGACACCTTCTCCCAAGCAGGGTGCAAAACACTTGCTTTTAGGAAATCATTCATTGGCTTCAAATATTGGTCTTTCTCCTGTTCTACCTTGATATCTATATTTGGTTCCACTTCACCATCATCAAATCTTTCAGTCGGCTTTACTTCAGCTTAATGACACCTGGTTAGTTCAACCTCTCTTTTGCAACAATGTCTGCAGTCATTTTCACAGGGTCTTTGACTCAGTCCATTGGCATTCCCATGAGATTTTCCCTCTCTGTATTCAATATCATAATTATACTGGTCTATTTTTCCAATCCAACGTGCCAGTTGTCCCTCTGGGTTCTTTAATAATCTTAACCAGCGTAACGCAGCATGGTCTGTCCTGATGGTAAACCTTGCACCACAGAGGTAAGGATGGAAATATGTCACTCTTTACTATAGCAAGGAGTTCCCTCCGTGTTACACAGTAGTTCCTCTCTGGTCTACCTAAAACCCTACTGAAGTAGGCCACCACATGTCCGTATTGGAGACAATACTCCTCCAATTCCGACATT
>NW_013666414.1:26557-46793 GCF_000517525.1 Limulus polyphemus
TTTTGCTGCTCTTGTATTGCAGCCATCAAGTCTGCTATGCTGTAGTTTGATTTGCCGCTTCTCCTTTCCATTTTTTTTGGTCCCACTTTCTGACACCAATTTGTTACGTCTCCGTTTGTTAATTGATTTTTCGTAACTTCGTTCCGACGAAACTTAAGCGACACAAGTCCTTTCTTAATAAAACTGATTTATTCTTTCCGAATATAACTTTACCGATACACTCAATTTCAATATTCGCGCTAAAACAAACACTATAACGAACGAACGTTAACTTCAACAATACCCTGTGACTGCAATTCAATTACTCACTATCTACACACACATTACCTCCCTCGCGTCACGTTGTCCCATCCTATATATATCCGCCTACCCTATCCAGTAAATGCTAGAGCATTCGCCAAAGTACATGATAGTTCTAGAAACGCTGCGTCACAGTAGTCACGTGACTCGATGACGCAACAATATCATACTAAAAGCACGCTATTACATAAATAAATTAGTAAAGAATTCAAACACATGCATTATAGTCAAAAATAATTATTTTGTGACAGCAGAAGTATTATTTCTTCACACTGTGAGATTTCAGGCTGTAGGCTCTGAAAAAGTAATTTATCAACTATTTCAAAATACATATATTCTTCACATAGATTTTGAAACAATTTTTCTGTAACGTGTTTTATCTTTTTACTTAGAAATTATATAAATCACCAATAACAAATCAGTATTCAGATGAAAGATAAAATTTCAGATCATTACATGTCTAGCTTAGTCTTTTGTGACAAATTACACCACAAGAATAAAGAGAGAAATAATGAGAACCGAAGTTTTCACTGTTAATTTTGCTTTAATATACGCAGATTTCAAAAAAATAATTTTTTATCACACTACAAAGACTAGAAATATGCACTTTTTTATTTAATTGATAAGGTGTTATAATGTGACGGTCAATCCCATTATTCGTTGATAAAAGAGTAGCACAAGAGTTGGCGGTGGGTGGTGATGACTAGCTGACTTCCCTCTAGTCTTTCATTGCTAAATTAGGGACAGCTAGCGCAGATAGCCCTCGTGTAACCTTACGCGAAATTCAAACCAAACCAAAACATTTAATTTTATTTTTAATTACGCTCTTTTTGGCGTTTTCAGAAAAATTAATATTTTATCAATCACAGTCTAGAAATTACAGTCTACAAATATGAATATTGTTGCGTCATCGAGGTCACGTGACTGGTGTGGCGCCCTCTAGTTTCTAGAAATATCCTGTACTTTGGCGAATGCTCTAGTATTTACTAGGTATAGGGTAGTCGGGTATATAAAAGAGGGTAATGTAATGTGTGTGTAGACAGTGAGTAATTGAACTGCAGTCAGAGAGCACGAGAGATGTTACAGCGTTTGTTTAGCGCGATTGTTGAAGTTGAGTGTATCGCTAAAGTTATATTCGGAAAGAATAAACCAGTTTTATTAAGTAAGGACTTGTGTCGCTAAAGTTTCGTCGGAACGAAGTTACGGAAAGTTAATTAACAAACGGAGACGTAACAATATCTACCTCAGAAAGATTAAACAAATATATTTCTCATGGCTTTCACTACTGCTCACGTGCGTCTGAAATTGTAACCGCGCACAAGAGACGTTAGGTTCACCTATTTTGTATTACAAGACTGATAATGTTGTTTACATCTCAGACAGAACTAATGATCCCCTTCTAGGTGATTATCTTGGGGAATTTACAGACGAATGGGTCAGTGGTGTACCTAGTAATTATGAATACTTACGTGAGGATGTATTTCTAATCCTTCTCAGCATGATGTTACAATAACTAATGACAAGAAGATATGCCAGGATATGAAAACACTATCCATAATTAACAAACCAGAAAGCAAAAAATATCTCCCTGTCTACACCAAAAGACATATCTTATCAGACTTTAATACTCTGCCATACAGCTATTAAATTTATATATAATTTATTTTACTTTGTGAGAGGCTGGTCCTTTGTATATAAAATGATTCATATTGTATATATTATCATTGTAGTGTAATATGGATTACCACTTACAACATATTTTCACTTGCTGAGGTCGGGTCCAACTGAAAGTGGTAAAACCCAATTTGTTAGCAATGTATTATCAAATTATCGTGATATTACTTAACCTACTCCAGAAAACATTGGGTGGTTCTATAGTGAATTCCAACAGTTGTATGCTAACTTAATGCAAACCATTCCTAACAAACATTTTGTCAAAGGGTTACCTGAAAATTGCGTTATTATTTACAATCCGAAAAGCTAAATCTTTTTACAATTGACGATGTTACGTGTGAAAAGGAGAAAATAAGGGAGCTTCCCAGCTTTTTACATTTGGAAGTCACCATTTGAATTTATCTGTGTTTTGCATTGTACAGGGCAGAGAAATGTGTATGTTAGTTAAAACTCTCAATACCTAATCTTTTTTTAAAATGTGAAAGACAAGACTCAGACAAATGTTTCCAACATGTGTTAAATACTTTGAAGAAGCCTACCAAGATGCAACTAGGCATCTGTTTGGATATCTAATCATCGATTTGAAACTGAAACTCCATATCAATTACATTTAAGAACTGGTTTATTTCCAGCAGGGGAGGTTGTAGTGTAAATGTCCAAGTGATATATGTCCATGTATCGTGATGACTTTGGCGTGACAGATATCGAAGGATTTTATATGAAGGACGGTTTGGTTTGGTTGTTTAGCATTTTACGGCACAAAGCAACTAGGCTATCTGCGCCAAACAACCAGTACAAAAGCTGCAAGTAAATATAATAAAATGTAAAAAGAAAACAAGTTAAAAATCAAACAATGCCCCAAAGCAGGTAAAACACTCATATAGATTTCAAAAGGCCAGTGGCCCATAAAACACTTGATTGTTCAAGTTGGACAGTGTCATAATTGCCAATGACACCATCCAATGTCAGGGTAAAATCCTTAGAAAAGACATGTCTGAAATGGTGCCGTTTCTCACACTCATAACAACAACACGAAAGTAAAGAGTGGGCAATTGTGATTTGAGTGTCACAAAGGCCACAGCCATAAAAGAAAATGATGAGTAAAAAACTGACGAGTGCATAGCCTACACAAGACAACTTCTTCCATCCAACCTTTACAGAAATTAGACAGCCAAAAAAAACTGTAGATTTTATCTGGAAAAGCTTGTTATGAATTTGCTCACCCCAAATCGACTGTCTACTGGTTCAAAGCCGGGTCTTGATCATAGAACCACAGTCTATATATGTGACAGGCACGGCTGTGACAATGCCAGAGCAAATAAACTTAGCTGCAGTGTCAGCATGCCTGTTCCCAGGTATCCAGAAAAACTGGATTGAAACAGAAGACAGTGAAAAGTGGGACAGTGGTTTCTGATTATCATTGAGAATGGGGTGAGAACTTACATTAAGCAATTCCAGGGCCAATAGAGAGCTAAGGGAGTTGGTGTAAATAGTACAGTTAGTGTAGTGCTTAGCTTCTATGTGATCCAAGGCAAGAGAACTGGCATACAAACACGACAATGAACACAGAAACTGTAGAGGGGATCCTTTGAGCAACCATTAAGTCACAACAAACTATGGCAAAGCCCACAGGGTCACCTGATTTCAAACCATCTGTTAAAGTGAGAACAGAAGAATGTTTCAAAAGATGTTCAGCAAAGAGAAGATGGTACTTCCAATCGGAAGTATCCACCTTCCTAAGATGACTCAAAGAAAGGTCACAGGTGGAGATGGTAATGAGTCATGGTGTGATGCATTGATTATCAGACTCAGCAACGTCATCCAAGGACAGACTGGAAAAGAAGGCCAAAAGGAGGGATGGCAGACTGTCTATTCCAAAATAGCACAGCCCACCGAGGAATAAAGAAATAAACCCAGGTGGGATACTTTGGTAGGGATCAAAGCTTGGTAGCATATTGCAAAGGAAGTTGCAAATAGTGGAGGTGAAGAAGAGGTTCATGGGGCTCAGTGTACAGACTCTGGACTGGCAAAGTGCATAAAGCCCCATGGAGAGCTGTATCGCCAGATGATGGACATGGTCCAACATCTTCAGGGCAGAGGGCCTAACAAAACCAGTCTCATATTCCAGCTTGGAACATATGAGGGCATGATAAATCTTCATCATAGAACATCAACCTGCTCCCCATGAGGTTGGAGAGAGGACACAGAGGATGTTCAGTGCCCTTGTACACTTGGCATGAAGCTGCTTAATGTGTGAAATAAAAGTAAGTTTATGTTTAAAGATAAGCTCCGACAACTTTGCCTCAGGAACCACGGGAAGAGCAACACCACCGAGATAGAGCTCAGAATTGGGATGTAAACCCCTTTGGTGGAACAAATGAATGCAAACGGTTTTAGAAAAAGGGAATGTAAAACTATTTGCTGTGATCCATTTCAATAAGTGAGTGAGAGTGAACATCATGTTCAACAACCAACAAGAAATGTGGAAGTCATTGACACAGAGGCCATCTGCAACAGTAGGAGGAAGGTGTTGAGTGATAGCATTCATTTTAACACTGAAAAGTGTGACCCTCAAGACACAGCCCTGAGGGACTCCAAGTTCATGTGTGAATGATCAGGAAAGGGTTGAAACCATATGGAATTGGAATCACCTGTTAAGTAAAACATTATGAATAAAAATGGGCAAATGGCCATGCAAACCATAGGAGTGGAGGTCCTGCAAAATGCCAAACCTCCATGTATTGTCATAAGCCTTCTCAAGATCAAAGAAGACAAACAAGATGCCCTCTTTTGAGGAAGGTTTCCCTGATCGAGGTTTCAAGACGAAACAGGTACAAATCAAGGTACAGTGGAGCATTGTCAATGAAACCACATTAGGTGGGCAGGAGGAGGATGTTTGATTCAAGGAACCAAACAAGACGTGAATTAACCATTCTCTACAAGATCTTACACAAACAGCTAGTCAAAGCAATTGGATGATAATTAGAAGGAATCTTGGGATCTTTCCCAGAATTTGAAAAAGGGAGAATAATAGCCTTGTGCCAAGCATAAGGAAACACATCCTTCTCCCAAATCCAGTTAAAAACAACCAGAAGAAGAGCAAGAGAGGGGCAGAAGAGAGATGGTGCAGCATCTCATAGTAAACATCATCAGGTCTGACTGATGTAGTGTCAGACTGATTAAGATCAAGCTTAAGTTCCATCAGTGTATATAGTGGATTATAATCATATAGATGATCTGCTCAAAAGGAAAGATGTGATCACTCAGCTCGAGACTTTATGGCCAAGAAGGTGGGAGAAGAGACAGAAGTGCTGGAAAGATAAGCAAAGCTCTCTCTGAGAGTATTGGTGATACTCTGTACATAAGCAGCTTCCAGGCCATTTGAGAGCAAGATGGAAAGAGGATGAAAAGCATACTTCCCATTGACCTTCTAAATCTTGTCCTAGACAACTTTGGAACTGGTAGTATAAAAGATGCTGGTGTTGAACTTAACTTTATATCAACGATGTCATTTTTAAATCTCGTTAATCCCCTTCATGCATTCAATTAAACCACCTTACTATAAATGTACTTAATGAAATTATTGTTATCAAGTATGTTATAATGTGAAGTTACATATTATCTAAGTTTTCCCTTTATTTTAAAAAGAAAGATCTAAAACAGCAATTAAAACTGCAGTTTTTGCTGTCGTGTGATCCACTCGTAGTTACAATTCTCAACTTAAGAGCTCTTATACAAGAAACTGTACAAGTTTAAGGTTAGCCACGTCTACTTGCAAAGTCGAAACTGTGTTGTTAAGCAACAGTTTGAAGTTAAATGGTATGCTTATAATTAATAGAAAGAGCAGAGTTCCCACTATTTAATCATAGTCTGAATAAACCTCTATCAGTGTATGGATCTGTAGTATGAGATATCCTCTTCAGAGATACATAGTGCTTGGCAAGTGTTTATCGCCTTATATGTATTACTTTGCTAAACAGTTAGATTACATTTAGACCTTACGTTTATATGATAATTAAGTCTGTATTATTTGTGTTTTAAAATGCATATTTGAAAGGTGATGTTTATACATTTAACTTGTAACTTGGGTTGTGAAAATGTCTAAGCATGATGGCATCATTCGCATGTGTGAGTGTTAGTGAAAGAATTTGTGCACGAATGTCACCCTATAATAACAATACACAGTGGGGACATGTTGGCATACCAGCATCAAAAATAAAAGACAAAGAATTGGAAAGGAAAATTAAAAATAAAGTTAAAAGACGTGAAATTATGCATAATAAAAAACAAGTTTCAAAAGACTTCTATGAAGAGCTAAAAGGTATGTATATATTTCCATTTCTTAACTTTAAACATTTCATTGCATTTCATATGTTGATGATAATAACTAGAGTTAGTGATATAGTAGAGAAACTGCAAAATAAAATATAAACATTTACCTTAAAAACTTTTTATATTCATTTAGGAGGTTCTAGAGATCATGCAAATGAAGTGTGAAACTGTAAGATAAGAAATAGTATTTTTATACTCAAAATGAAAATTACAATGTACATAGGTCATCATCATGGCTTTGACATCTGACCTGCTGAGCATGGGCACAGACCCACTGGAAAGCAGAGGTTGGAAAGAAGGTATCCCAGGCTCGTTTCTGAGCCTTCTGTGCCTGCTGGCAGGCAGGAGACCACCATGGATGAGGATACCATGGGAAAAGTGTCGAGGTTTTGAGGATAGAATGAACAACCACTTGAGTTATACAACAGTTACAACCTCCACCCAGTCACTAATAGATGGAAGACTAATGACAACAGGATCAGATTTTGAGAGAGCAGTGAAGGAGAGCTAATCAGCCTGCTCCAACTTCCACCTTCCATTCAGGTCAGGTGGCATCGAATACTGCCAATCTCCCTCAAAATGATAGGAAATTATCATTGCCCTGTGAATCACTGTCAACCTTCCAAACAAATTAGAAAAAACAATAGGAGAATGAATAGATAGATCAATAGCAGTAAAAGACTGACTAGGTGCATGAAAATAGGTAAATGAATCAGTATTGAATAGAGAAAAGTTGTGATCTGAGAGCATATGGTCCACAAAACGACCCCTCTCATCAATATCAGCACCACTCCAAAGGAGAATGTGTCTATTAAAGTATCCCAAGATGAAAAAGGGAGATGGCAAATATTCTATGAGAGCATCAAGGTCTGATTGCTTGCAAGTCTCTCCTGGAGACAGGTAAGGAGAACAAACAGTGATGGTGCGACACACAGAAATATGGATGGCTACAGCCTCCAAGGATGTATCGAGTGGCACAGACAAGGTGAGTATGTGCTGGTCAACCAGCACTGCCACACCTCCATGAACTCATCCATCACACAATTTGTCATTCCGGTATAAAGAAAATTACCAAAAGGTAACAGTATCATCAGGTCTCAGAAATGTTCCCTGTAAGGAAAGACACACAGGATGAAAGGAATCAATCAACGCTTTAATGTCATCCAAATTAGAACAAAAACCTCGACAGTTCCACTGTATCAAAGTGGCCATTTTTATTTAGGTGGAGGAGAACCGGGCAGAGAATCCTTCTGTTTGTGCCCATGATGTTTTTCTTTTGAAGATGGAGGTCTACTGACCTCCAATGAACCTGCCCAAGGACAATTGGGCAGATCTCTGTCAAAAGATGGAGGCTCCAGAGACTGAAGACGTGACCAAATAATAGTTCTGCACCTTGGGCTGAAGAAGGTAGAGACAGAGACAGGAGTAGACATAGTCTTGTCAACTCTTGCATCCACAGAGGGAAAAAGACTTAATGTGGTGTGAAAAAGACTGGTGGAGGCACAGAAAAATCTGTCTGCATTGCCACTGTAGCAGTGAAACAGTGAGCAGCAGAATATGTCCAAGTTAGAACAGGAGACAACAACTACCGATCCTCAGAATAAGAAATGTTGTTTACAGTACATAAACGTTGTACCTCTTTCTCCTTCCCCCAATTAGGGCAAGATCGAAAGTAAGAGGTGTGGAAACTCCTACAGTTAACAGAGTGAGGGTCCAGTTGACACTCATAGGTGTCATAGAGTTTACCACCACAATGAGCACCCATCAAAGAACTACAACAAGATACCTTAGAATGTCCAAACCACTGACATTGGAAAAACCTGAGAGGGTTAGGAATATAAGGGCATGCCTTACAATTCAGATAACCTGCCTTAACAGGGGCATATGGACGTGGTGATGTAGACATCAGGATAATAACATTGGCAGGCAGCATAATTCCTTCTTTATGAGTGGAGATACATCCCACAGCATAAACTCCTTAGCTGGAGACCCCAGTGAGGATCTCCAACTTGGGGATGTTTAGTAAATCCCTCTCAACGAGCACTCCTCAGGAGGACTTCAAAGTAGCATGGGGAGTAACCTCAATAGGTATACCCACAATGGCCTTAGAATACAGGAGGAATTCACCGTGTCTTGGTGTAGATGTTTCCACCAAGATGTCCCCAGAATGTAGCTTCCTAACTGACTTTGGAGAGCTAGCAAGCCCCTCTAATCCCTTCTGAATGAAAAAGGGAGACATTTGCCCTAAAGGTTTGTCACATGTAGAATGTTTGATTAGAAAACGAGGTACAGGAACAGATTGGGGTGGAGACTGCTGATCAGAGTCTTCTAAACATGACCGCTTTCCAATCAACTTAGTTTTTAAGTTTTTGGATCACTCAGTGAGAGATCCATAAAAAATGGAGAAACAGTGCCCACTAAGCCAACCTGCCCTGGAGTCCTACAAGGGGATGCACTACAATGCTAAAGTAGAGCATTGTAGAAACACCAGGGTTTTATGGGCACTATACCCAAACACCAGCATCATACACAACACCCATTGAGAACGTCTAACACTAATACTTAGTTGACCCTAGCCCAACAGAACCAGCTAATTGATCCCAAGGCAGCCCATCTACAGGAATTCATGGCCAAAGTGATGTATTGAACTGCCACTAACATAAACTGCCCCATCAATGACACCCCTCAACCACCATGATCCTCTCCTTCCTTTCGCGGGATGATACGAGCAGCAAACACGTGGGTGGATGCTCAGATTCCAGAGGAGGTAAACTGAAAATACAGAACCTTCCTTGGGAGATCCACTCACCACATGCAGGAATCCACCTCAAGTGGCTGAAGGATGGACCATACATTATTAATGAATTAGCATTCAAATGTTTATACAGTGGTTTTACAAGTGTTTTTCTTTAAACAACCATTTTGAAGCAATTCCTATCAGAGACATTGCAGGCAATGTGAGTGGGTGACAAGAAATATTCACAAAATATCCTGGGAAGATGGAACCATCTAGTATATCTATTTGTGGAATGCAGTTAGTTTACCAACACAGAGTTTTACAGTTGTGTTTACCAAGGGCGTGTGTGTGTGACAACCGAACTGTTAATAAGTCTCTTTCAAATTCCCTGCTATAATTTGGAATCATTTGGTTGTCCCAGAGTTAATCAACTCTACATTGTCCAGTTCATAATAATGCAATCACTTATCATTATAGTGCTAAAAAGTCGATATTATATCTAAATGGATTGTAAATGAGTTTATAAATATGTGTAAATAGAGTTATATATTGTTTATAAGCTCTCTTTTTGTCATTTATTTATAATGACACTTAGAGTTAAACAATACCAGAAGTTGCTCTGAGCATTAAATAAAGATATGGTTGCTGGAGCTAACAGTGGGTCATGGTGTTGCTTATTTAATCCTATTTTCCACCTAGTAGCTTGCATATAGTAACACGCCCCTGGTGCTCCTATTATACCACCTACCAACTGCACATAGCGGGACACGCCCCTGGTGTTGATGACGTATGATTGACGAACACATTAGGTTAATGCCCTTGGCACGTCATTAAGTTTATACTACCTTGGTGAAATTGGGTTAAGGTCACGTTTGTTTACTTCCACCACTGCATGGGCGTCTTAACTACTTCTGCCTTCCAAAGATAAGGTTGAGGCCTGTCACATAATATGAGATAGTGTTTAAAAAATAATTTTACTATGGTGTTAGATTATTCAGTCTTTCTTAAATTTTGAGCTTGTAACTGGTGTTAAACGTCGTAGTTTTAATTACTTAAAAAAATCCATTTAAAACTGATATTAAACTTTTAAATGTTGTTTAAAATTTCACTTTGATTGTTTTTTATGGGTTGAAAATGTATCTAGTGAAACACAAATGTTTTGGTATTACTGCTATGCATCCTTACATCTAGACTACTGTTGTTATTACATGCAGATCATAGATCTAGATTACTGTTGTCACACCTGGATTACTATTGTTAATACAGACAGGCATTACACCTAGACCACTAGTGCATACCTTTTTTATGGCGCTCCTCCTTTCTAAATACGTGTTGTGTCATGTCCACTGCACATTGTATAAAAATGAAATAAGTTTTAAAATGCTACACAGCATAAGAGAAACCAAATTCAGTTTACTTACCGATTTAGTGTAAAGGATGGGTTTCAATTTGAGATGAGGTACATTTTTGGATGTATTGTCGACAAGGCAACTCGGAGATTCCCATCTACCAGCAAACGAGATTGCTGTTTAGTTTTAATTGGTGTCAGAGCAGAAAACACAGACTTACACAGGTATGTTGGTGTGAAAGACAAACACGCATTGATTGCTTTTCTCGACAAGTCAGGATGTTCTTTAGATTCAGAAGTTTCCAACAAGTTTTGACTTGAATTCTGTCTGCACCGTTTTATCACTGGATAATTCTATGAGTATTTCTTGAGCTGCCATTTGCAAATGAGAAGTTATTCTACCATGAAATGGATTCCAGATCCAGTCATGTACTCCCAATGATTCTTGGAATTGATCTGCAAATTGACACTTAAGTTCTTCAAGTAGAACAATGTTACAAATAAGACTGATATAATTTTTTTCTTCCAAGAATTCAATAAGGCAAGGAAGTTTCCATTCTCAAACTAGTTTTTTCACAGTGAAATGCAGACACTTGGTCACCCAGCTGCAAAATATTGCTATTCCAACATTGCAATGACAAGTTAAGGTCATTGAGTAGCACAGTACTAGAAGCCACTTTTCATCCATAAAATGTGCTACTGATGTGGGGTTATAGTCTAACAAAAATATAAGAAGTTCCCCTTTCAGCTGCACGGTGCACCTTCTTGCTAAACAACTAGCACACCTCTATATGCAGCATGAAGCTATAAAACGTGGATCTCATTTCTCCTTGAAGAATGGAAAACAGCCTGCTGTTCAAAGCTCTTGTTTTCACAAAATTCACAACACTTATGGAATTTTATTTGCTTGAGGCTGCTATTTCTTGAAATCTAGTGCTTTCTTTTGTACGATGCAATGTATAAATCTTATGCTTAAAACAATAGCATATTTTGGCTCTGAACCCTTTTTTGTTTCTCATAAATGCAGCTACCCCATCAGTGCATACTCCAACACAATTAATCCAAAAAAGATTGTCATCAACAAGACAGAAAATGGTTTTCTCTGTAGTTTTTCCTTCCAGAGCTTGGCAAAATAAAAACTTTTCACACATACTTCTTCGCAACTGTACATTACAAATACGAGAATCTGAGCTAAATTTGCATCATTTGTGGTTTCATCAAGTTGTATGACGAATTTTGAACGGTATTGGATGTGTGTTATCAATTGCATTTTTATGTCAGCTGAGGTTACATCTATGCACCTTATTATTGTCACGTGATAAAGAGATAGACTTGAAGGCCTTTCCATACTTCTCTCAATGCATGATCTCACACATTTTTATGGCAGTATGAAGTACTAATATCTCTCCTATATTGTGAAGCTTCATGCTTTTCATAATCAACTAAGATACTTCCGAAGAAGCTTTCAAGGTTTTTGATTGAACAGTGACCTGATTTTCAAGCAAACTACTTTTCCCCTCCAATTGTTTTATCCACATCTTCAGTGTTTGGTTTCCAAATGCCTTGTAAGTTTATTTGGCTTCATGCTGTCATTAGCTAAAATCTGCGAACAAATAATGCACTGTGGCTCTTCCTCCTTATTAAGAACTCTGTAAGTGAAACCGAATTTTGATTAATCCTCTCGATACTTACGCACTTTAGTTTGTGGTTTGGTGTTCTGTTTACTGATAAAAGCAACAGAAACGGAAACAGAAAAAGTGGTTGGTCCAGCTAGATGGCCATCAATTTATTGCTCTTCATATTTGTTTATTTCTGAGCTGACAACTGAAGAAACAAGAGGTAATTTTCTGCCGATAGGTAACCCACACTTATTCGTGTTTTTGACAAATTAGCAAATGTGAACTGATGTCCAAAATTTGAAACAAACAAACTGAAAAATGTGTAAAAAAAAACGATAAAAAAGTCATGATATCTGGGGCATCCAATCAATAAGCACTTTGCATTGATAGGTAACACTCACTTATTCGTGCTTTTGACAAATTAGTAATTGTGAACTGATGTCCAAAAGTTGAAACAGACAAACTGAAAAATGTGTAAAAAAAAAAACGATAAATAAAGTCATGATATCTGGGGCCATCCAATCAATAAGCACGTTGCATTTTTGCATGAAATGTGGCTACAGGCTATATTCCCACATCATTTAGTTAATCACAGCAGTAAACGTTATGTTGAATAAAGTAAAATGGTGCTAATAACCTGAGAAATGATTTTAGAGTGACAATCATGACTTTTTTCCATTTTTAACATTTAAAATATAGTGCCTTTTTAATAAGATAATGTGTGATTTGTTAATTTTGGGTTTGTTTTTGCATTTTTGAGATATTTGATGTCCTTTCCCTACACCAATATTTTACCTTCATCCCAATGACCCTCAAATTTAACCAGTTAGTATATCTGGGACTAGACAAGCTGTATTAACTTTTGACATTACAAAACTGTTATGTATTGTTTCCAATAAAACAGGTGTGTGTTTTAACTATAAAGACAAACAGCTGCAATTGTTTTTGTTGTTGTTTTTTTCACAGAAGAGAAACAACATTGTATCAAACACCTACACCTTAACGAGGTTACTCTAAAACTCATTTATAGTAAAAAAGTAAACAACTAACCTGAGCACAGTAAATTTAGTGAAAATTCAAACTACAAATTACTTAAAAATGTTGTTTTCTTCTTTTCCATGCTAATTTTGCAATTTTATTCTGCACACATAGTAGGCACGTTGATATGGCACAGTACAAATCACAAAAACAGTACATAAACCTTTATAGAATGTATCGTTTACTGAAGTATGGACTAACTTTGCACAAAACATAACTTATAAACACATATAGAGCAAAATATTAGTGTGAAGACTTAGATGTAACTTTCTCTTTATCTACCATGAAATAATACACTAAATATAAGGATTTTACAAAAAAAATAAAATGCTTCAGCAAATTGATTTGTCATCACAGAAGACAATTAGTTTACGTATTCAACTCTTTCAAGTTAAAGATGCAAGTCACCCTGATTTACCAGATTATAGCCCAAATTTGCTCCAAAACTAGTCCAATTTTTTCAAAATGAAACTCTGCTTGATATAAAACAAAGCAATGAAATAAAAAATACCTAGACTAAACTTGAAAAAAAACTACAAAAACTTCAGCACCAGTTCATCCACACGTCATTATTAGCAATAATAGTGACCCGACTTCCCAGTTTTATAATAAAGACGTCAAACTGTCTAACACGTTGATTCATGAATGTAACAAGCCTAATTGTCTTGCTCATAGTTGTAATATGCACTCTCCTGCCTCCAAACTCTCTCAAAAGTTCGATCTGTGCATATTGAGAAACCTAGGTCTGCCAAGTCTGTATGTGGAAATAGTTAAGGCAGTACCCGTGGTCAAAACACACTTTACACAGTGATGTACTGAATTTTATGACTATTTAATAAAATAAAGAAAAAAGAACTTCTACTTTCCATTCATTTTTCACAGACACATGTCTAAAAAGTTTCAAAGTAATGTTAAAACATAAAAGAAGTATGTTTTAAAACATTATGAATAAATCCAGGTATGAAGTAGCCTCTTTCAAGGGGAATTGGATAAAGTGAATAATAATAATTAAAGATTTCTTGGATGTATAATTTGACTATTTTTGCTCATTTGTTTTGTGTCTGTGACCAAAAAGTAGTTGGAATTATTTCACAAACAATTCCAATGTTAATATATTTGGAAATACTATAGAACAGTTTAATAAATTTAAATTAAATAAAAGTTAGATTATTTCAAACTTGTAATAACCATTTTGAAATTAAAAGCACTGACTGGGCTGTCCCAGTATTTTTGGTTCGAAAATCTAGCCACCCTAAGCAATAAATTCTTATGAAAGCTTTGAAAATACAACCAATTTCATAATCCTTTACTACCAGCAACCGGATCACAGTGTGATCCCTTTACTATAATGCTAATATGTCCTATGAACATAATGAGGTGGCAGTTCCCGAGGCAAAAGCCAAAGTCATTAGGGGAAAACTGTACACTAAAATGCACAGCTATTTATTATTACTAAACAAGATCTTTTAAAAATAGACCCCCCCCCCCAAAAAAAAAAAAAATTACTCGCAACTCCTTAACATTTCCTGTAGTTATTTTTCCAAGTAGCAACACTGGAACTGCTGATTTAGCCTGATATTAATTATGTGATCAGGCTTCTAGTCTTTGTATAATTGGAAATTCACTTGGGCTTCACCATTGTATCTAGTAAAAACACTCTAGGATATAATAGTAGGATTACACATCGATTTGATAGGTTTTGGTGATTCTTCTCCAGCAAAAAAAAAAAAAGTATAATAATAAAAAAAATAGAACAGGTAAGTTTTGTAAATGCTACATTTTTCACTCTTACTAATAAAACTGTTGTGCTTTAATCATGTTTTACCTACTAAAATATACTTTGTCATAAAAACTAGGTGTAACCAATGATTACAAACTCTTTACAAAAGTACTTACCACCTCTATCATAAACCATTGACAGTAAAACGCATGCGTATGGTGTGAGACAATTGTCTAAATTTGGTCTTTCTTGTCATGTTCTTCTCATAAATTATGCATGTGGAGCAAGATAATTTAAGTAATATCACTTGCATTTTTTGGTTATTTTTATAACAATTTAGTATTGTTTATATCATTTAATGATAGTAATTTTTTCGTGTGCTTGTTTTAGTTCAAAAGTACTACTGCTTATAGTAGCTTTAACTATGGCCTTTCAGTTTCAACTATCATAATAGCACTATGTTATTTTTAGGCAACTAGTTAGTGTTTATTTTGAGTCTTGTGATCGAAATTAATCCAAACATGGTTTCTAATTACATCTTAGTGTTTTTACTAGGTACGGATGAAAAGCCCGAGCGACGTTCTGATCAGTATCTGTTAGCTACAACCTCCATGGACTGTGTGGCATCAGCATACATCAAAGGCTTAATTCCCTCGATATACACCATGAAATAACACAAACAATATGCTAAAAACTAGATGTACTTTCGCAGGGTCCCCAAAAGTGTTTTGTTTCAAGAGTAAATAATACCAAAATTAAGAGTAACAAATACTTTTATTTCTTGCTTTGAAGTTCATATGTCATGCTGTGTTGAAGCCTAAGACATGCACGTTCTAGTGACGTCACAACAGTAAAAATTGCAATGTTAAGCATCTCTTATGTGACACCATTTTAGTGTCTACTGACTGACTGATAGACAACACACTATTGCAAAGTGGTGCATGGAGATAAAATAGGTGACCTCTTCAAGCAGCCTTCAGCCCCATTTCAAGGAAATAAGGATTTTGTTAAAAATAAAATGTATAGAAGTTTTCAGCAAATTAATTTGTCCATGCAGTGTTTTAATTTATGAGCTATTCTAAAAAGTTTGTAGGTGATCGGCAAAGTAAAGGAGTGAAGAACATCAGCTTTTTGGTAATTAATTAACTAGAGAAATAAAGCCTAGTTTATAATCGTGGAACATATTACTCTTTATAAGTTTTGAAAATAAGTGGAATTTTCATTCATTTGTTATTTGGATTTAAAAACTATTGTGTAAAGGAAGTTACAGTACCTTAACATTTTTTTTCCAATAAATACGTCACTTAAATTACAGTATAACTTAACAAATTATTGGTGTGAAACTTAAAAATAAGCAGCAATATTACAGGAGACTGTAATCTTGGTGGATCAATAATATTGGATTTGTCTTAAAGCTACATTGCAAGCATCTTCTATGAGAATTTATGTCAACAAATCAAACTAAACTTGATCATGACAGTTGTTTAACAAAGTTTCTTTACCAAATTCTAAAATAAAACAAGGAAAAGAAAAGATTTATCAAACAAAATTAAGGACCTAAATCCTTTATTAAAATTTCCATTGATGATTTAAAATCATTTCCGTGGAATAAGATTAAATTCTAAATTTTTTAATAAAGTTTCAAGATATTTATTATTCAGTTGAAAATTCTGAAATTCTCTGTAGAACTTTTGTGATGCCAAGATCAACCAATATAATAACAAAATCATTATGCAATAGATTCAATAACATTACAGTTTATTACAAAATTACTCATTCAACACCCTCATTACAATACACATACAATTATTCAACAACATATATTTTCACATTAGATATGCAACTGCCACAGATTCTTCTTTTGGCATACAAAACCACAGAAAATATTGCCAACTTCTGGTACACCCTTGATGACTTAAAGCCTTTTTAACACTATAGCTGGTATAAACAATAATATTTTAATGTTAGTTCATATGATAGGCTTACTGATGGAAAGAGTTAATGAAATAAACCTTAAGTAATTATTATAGTGATTCTACATAATCAAGGGCTTTTTGTTTGACTTGATTTACCATCTCTTCTGATCCATACTGTTTTTCAAACTCTAGGTATCGTTTGAAGAAGAATTTCATCTTCTTTGCTGACAGCTTTAAGGATATTACTCTTTCAAATATGTGCCTATTTAAAAGGGAAAAAAAAAAAGCAATTATGTGGAATAAATTCATATTCTTAATTTCAAACTGTTGAAAGAAATTAATAAGTAATTATCTATTTTCATTCTGACTATATTTTAGAGCTGTACATTATTTACACAAACTCTTACTAAGATAAATGTGCTGTTTTTAAATGGTAGAGGTAAAATAAAAAACTGAATAACTAAAAGAAAAATGCATATATATAGCAGTAGAAAAAATAAATCAGTACTTTTTATGTATTTTGATGCTTAAAACTGTTTATCCAAATACTTTCCCTAAAACAAAAAATCTCTCATAGCTTCCAATACAAGATATGAAAAACGTAATATCCTATACCTAAACAACCAATCAAAATGTGCACATCTATAAACTACAGCTCAGAGCTAATTTTCACATCTCTATTTCCAATGTTGAGATTTTTACAGCAACAGCTGCTTTTGTTTGATTGTTAATAAAATTAGATAAACTGGAACAACCTATTTTTAAGTTTATTGTTACTTACAAATGTAAAATTTCTCAATCTTCCTTATACAAGTGAACTCATAAACTCCTCTTTAATTACTGTATTGGATAAATTACTTACTTAATTTATTACATATCTATCCACCATACAAATCTATCAGATCCTCCAAACCCCACAATGGACTTGACAAAGTTTTTAACATAAATTGTTTCACCAACAATTAGTAAACACACCTGAAACTTCTACATACTAGATGTACTTTCATAGGTTTTCTGTTTCAAGAGTAAATAAAACCAAAATTAAGAGTAACACTTTTATTTCTTACTTTTGAAGTTCATGTGTCATGCTGTGTTGTAAGCTTACAGAGTGCATAATTCTTCTCATGATTCATGCCATGTGCACATTTTACCGACGTCATGACAGTACAAATTGCAATTTTAAGCATCTCTTGGGTGAGATCATTTTAGTGTCTATTGGCTGACTAAAAAACAACACAATAATGTATAGCGGTGCGAGTAGATAAAAAAGGCGACTCTCTTCAGGTGGCCTTCAGCCCCCTTTTGTGGAAATTATTTAACATCATAGCTAACACTGGCATGAATGTTTGAATTTATTTATTTATTTATTTTTGCATAAAATAAGCAAATGTTTATGGGATAATACAAAATACAAACAGTAACTCCGTACAATTTTTCAGCTAATTTCTGTTTTATAATTAGAAAATTAGTGCTAATTCAATAACAAGTCACATGAAACTATACATTGCTGCTTGGTAATTTGTACCAGACAAATTAAAATTTTACTAATTGTAACACTGATACAAGAGAACACACTTTTGTAAAAGTTAGTGAGAATTCACTTCCTATGGATGAGTATACAAGTACTTGTAGGCTTTCCCATATTGAGGCACATGCCTCCTTACACATTTCTCATGCACTAACATATAATAATGTGATTATTAATAAAGCAGGCAACATTATATGGGTGGGGTCCTAACACATTGAAAATATTATTTAACCCTTTGAATGTGATAAACCTTTAAACCCCTTTCTGCACATGTTATGAGATTTTACTGAGTTAAATTCAAAATTTAATTAAACCACTTTTCTATAAATGTATTTTAATGAAATTACTATTATCAAGTACATTATAATTTAAGGTTTTGTATTATCTAAGTTTTATTCCTTTATTTTAAAAATAAAAATCTGAAATAGCAATTAAAACTGCAGTTTGTGATCCACTGTGGTTAAAATTCTCAAGTTTAAGAGGTCTTACAAAAGGAAATTATGAGTTCCTAATAATAGACTGTTTGTATAGACGGTCAAAGTACAGTTCCAGCTGTCTCTCATCAATTGGGGGGCAAACTTTCAAGATATTCTCCCAGTATGAAACAACATTCTAATGTTTCTAAGTTTAAGGTCAGCCATACCCACTTGCAAAGTCAAAGCTGTGTTGTTAAATGACACTTTGAAGTTGAATGACATGTTTATAACCAATAGAAAGAACAGATTTTGCACTATTCAGTTACAACCTGAAGAAACCTCTTCCTATTTATGGATCTGTAGTATGAAACAGAAAATAAGCTTAGCCTTATATTCTCATGAGGGATATGTAATGTTTGGCAAGTGTTTCTCACCTTATATGTATTAGTTTGCTAAACAGTTAGATTCCATTTAGGTTTTACATTTACATCTTAATTAATTATGTATATATTTGTGTTTTAAAATGCATATGTGAAATGTTTATGATTTTTATACATTTAACTTGTTGTAGTTTGGCTTACCAAAATGTCTGAGCAAGATGGTGTCATTCTTGTGTGCGAGCGTAAGTGTTTGAACTTGTGCATGAGACTCACCCTATAATAAACAACAGAGTACCGCGCTGGATATGTTGTGGATTTTGGGATAATGAATAAAAGACAAAGAATTGGAAAGGAAAATTAAAATTAAACTACAAGTGAAAATATAAAGACGTGAAATTATACATATGACAAAAAGAAATATGAAAACTATTCTTTAAAAGGCATGTACTCACTTCCATTTCTTAATTTTAAACATTTTATTGCTCTGTACGTTGATGATGATATCTGGAGTTAATTATATAACAGAGAAAATAGAAAACAAAATATAAACATTTTCCTTAAAAACTTTTGATTTCTATTTAGGAGGTTCTAAAGATTATGTAAATGAAATGTGAAAACTGAGAGATAAGAAACAGTACTTTTATATATTTTTATACACATTGCATGTGAACTATTCAGATTAAATAGTGAATGTTTTATCATAAATAGTAGAAAAAAATCAATATTAAATATTTTATTTTTTTAAAAGTACATAATCTTAGGACTGTTCAAATCAAATTTAAAACTATTTCATCAACTAGTTTCATTTTTATAAAGAACTTTCATGAAAGTCACATACCTACTTACAATGTAAGTAGATCATAGTCTAAGGGTTAGTGCTTATTTTAGTATTCACACAGCATATTAACTCTCTCCACACAGGCTCGGTCAATTTGACCAACCATGTGACCTTTTTGTACTGGCATAGAGTCTTTATAGATCTGATACTACTAACTTTTGATTTAGTGTGTATATCTTCACGAAATTTGGCATACTTTCAGTAATAAGCTTTTCACATACGAAAAATATTTTTAGTGAAGCTTTTTTAATAAACTCAAAAAAGATTTGTCCTTGATTATACTGATAAATAGTATGTGTGCAAAGTGATATTCATGTTAATAATGGTTGGAGACGGCTTGAATGGGTAATGAAGAAAAACTTTAATATAAGTTTAACATAACAGCAAATG
>NW_013666414.1:46803-51574 GCF_000517525.1 Limulus polyphemus
AACATAACAGCAAATGTACAATGTTTCGACAAGGTTTTGTCATTATCACCTGAACAATCATGATTTTATAGTGAGTAATTTACATTTAACCTCATATCTGGGGCAAAAGGGTTAATACAAAGCTATTCATGTGCCGTCAATCTAATTTCGCTTACGTAATTAATTGTGAGTGATGCATTCCTGGGCAAATCATAGGAAGAAAATAGATTAGTAGTTGCAAGTTGATCACAAAAAAACTTTTTGTTTCTGTTAAGCCAAGATAAACTACTTATTATGATAACAGTATCTATTCAAAAGCTATTCAAGACTTTTAGATTACCTGATGTTTCAGCAATTTGATGTGCCAAAAATAATTATTTAACATGATTTAGATAATTTTACTCATGGTGAGAAATATATAAAAAAAACACTTTTTAATTCATTTCTTACTGCCCACTTCTTCGTTGGCTGCAATGTCAGATTATAGGCCTTAAAAAAAGTTGCATATACACAGTATGGATCAATGATTTATCAAACTTTATCCTCTAAATCATATTGTCTCAACACGCACCAAACAGCTAGTCTCCTTTATATCAAAGGGAAGTAAGTAGGTACCCTTTTTACTTACCAACATGTCTCATATAAATAGGTCTAGCTATAAAATATACCCATAATGTACGGGCTTATCATAATATGTTCCATGTCATTCTTGCAGTAGATTTATCTTTTAAGGAATTACTTACGTTGTTCAGTTACAGCCCAGTCTGTCATATATATATATATATATATCCAATAAATTACACATGCTACCCACTTAGTATGCATTCCAGCTGTCATGCTTCAATTTGTCATTGCTATAAATTTTGAAATTTGAGAACTACTGTGTGTTTCGTTCAGGTGAAGTGCATGCAGACAGTTAGTACAATTTAAAAGTAAAAGTCTGTGAGAAAGACATCCATATTAAATAAAACAAAAAAACAGTTGTATAGCTGCAGGAACTAAAAAGTACAAACACAACTGAGGTATGGTTAGTTCAGGGATTTGGGAAGTTGGAACAACATTAAGGTATGCTAGTTTGATGGCAGATTTCTGACACAGTTAAAGAAAAGCAAACACCAAAAGCCAAGAAGTGTAATACGTATATCTATATAGATTGTCATAAAATTAACACGATCACCACTTTATGCCTAAAAAGTAAAATGAAAAACAAAATATTGCATCTTTCGTAATTACTATGAAAATGTTGCTGTTTGTTGAGACTTGTGACTGAATTGAAAATAATTTCTTGCCTATATTCTAAAAAATCAGATTTCAAAAACACCACTTCATTTTGAAGTGTTGTCACTTCTTCTATAATGATCACTTAAATTTGATAATTTTATTGTCTGGAACTCTGAGAGTCATTTTAACCTAAATGGTGATCACATTTTTCTCTTTCTTTCAGGGATTTTGACCACTGTTTTGTATTTTCAGGTTTTATCATACTGTAATGGCATGTGTTTGTTTTGTGTTACGTTCTAGTATGACTTGACAAGTGAATACAAAGAAACTATTAAAACTTTCAGTATTTATCAATTTCAGTGCAAGCTTTATTTTTTAGAATTCCACATAGCTGGTCCCAAGCCTGGTTGAGAAATGAGGACAGTTCCAATCAGGGCTTGTAACCTGGGTGTAGAGACTTTGCAAAATGAATATAAAGAAGAATCACAGGGTACGCCATAAAATTAGGGCATCCCCTGTAGGCAAAGTGCACTGCCATCCCCCAGGTGGTGTTAAGAGTTGGACCAGCAAAGGCAGCTAAAGAATAGATCTGGGAAACTAAAGATAGCAACATGGAATGTCAGTACAATGATTAGAAGATTGAGAGAACTAGCAGATGTGCTAGAAGGGAAAATACTGTACGTGTTCAAGAAATAGCTGAAAGAGCTTGGAAAAAAAAAAAGAGGCTTGAAAGAAAAAATAGAAGTTACCATGAGTAGAAGAGGTAGGAAGAAGAATGTTAAGACCATAGATGTAAATGAGAAACCAACAGAAGTACAATCTAAACTGAAGGATGAAGTGAGAAAGCTGTGAGAGATAGAATCCAGGTGGATTGGAGGAAATGGAAGAAACTAGCCACAGTCATCTGTGGCAAAAGGTTACCAAGGACACTGAAAAGCCAAAGTGCATAAGGCCATGATTAGACCTGTGCTCCTCTATGGAACCAAGACCTGGATCCTCAAGAAGAAAGAAAAAGGCTTTTGATAAGAACAGAAATGAAATGCTGAGATGGCTGTTGGGAGTGTCACTGAAAGAGAAGAGGACACATAGAAAAATTAAAGAAATGGCAGGAGTCTGTGGAATAGAGGAAAAGGCAAGAGAAGCAAGGCTGAGGTGGTTTGGTCATAAGAAGATAAGAGCAAGCAATAGGGAGAGCATTAGAGTACCCACCAAGAGAAGACAGCAAAGGCCAGTAAAGTATTGGAAAGATGGGATTAAAGAAGACGTGAATGAGAAAGGAACTGCAGAAGACCTGGCAATTACTAAAGATTATTGGAGGAGGGCAACACATGTGAAGGACAGTGACCCCTGCTAAAGGGAAAAGCCAAAGAAGAACAGTTGACTAAGAAAACATTTTACTCCAAAGAAATCATGTTATACTCGTTAATTTCCACCCTGTACTTATAGGACTTAGTAGAAGTTGTGGTACAAGTTTTATTCACTTTTTTTTCAGTTAATCTGTAAACATTAAATAGAGAACAAACATACATTTGATTTGATTTTGTTGTTTTTTTTTACTTACCGCACAGCTTCCTTATCTCCTTGTTTTATCATCAAATCTATATACACTGACCACAGATCTGTACGTTTAGTGTAATTGGTTAAAATGTTTTCAAACAAGGTGCATCCCCGCTCTGCATCACCAAACTTGAATTCCATTTGGCCAAACTTGGAGATGACATCCACATCTGTTAAAAAACATTTAGATCAGTTTCAGAAAACTTTTAGTGACTGTTTAGTATTATTATTTTTTTAATGTACATTAATTAGTTGTAAGAATAACTAATTGTTGTTAAAAGGTTTGTAATGATATTTGTACACTACCAAAAATAAATAATTGTTGTGAAAAGCTTAGTAACAAAATATGTACAGTACAAGAATAATTAATTGTTCTGAATAAGTTTTCAGCCATATTTTCTTTTACTTCACAATGGCTAGATGTGGCTCAAGTATGTAAAATAGGCTTCAATTTTTGATTCTTGAGCTCTCCAATTTTTGTGGGTTCTCTCCAAAGATTAGATCATTAGTGTTCACCACAAACAGTGCAACTAAATAAACATTTTGAAGCCTTATCACAAAGGTTGTCTTAAATCTAAAAAAAAAGAGGAAAATAACTACAAGCACACACCTAAAAGTGCTGAAAATATTGCTACTACTAGTTACAACATGCCCTAAAAATATCAAAAATGCATCTATAAGAAATCATGCTGCTATACGACAATAAATTTGTCAGTATAACGCTTGAAAAGGTGAAGATTCCAAAGAGTTCCTTACATCAGTAAAAAATTTGAATGAACAAATAACAGCTGATAACAACCTTGTTAGATTATGGAAGTATTTCTCATTGAGCAGTCAAGCTAGTTTATTTATGCACTGTTCCTAATATGAGACCAAATTTAAACATGTTATCCAATAGACAGCAAGATCACTGGAAAGAAGAGACCAAGAACAGATCAGAAAATAAGTTGAAGCTTGTGAATATAGTTAGAGGAGCAAGCAGGTGGTCATAGAAAAAATTAAAAAAGGCATAATACATAAAGTTGAAACACAAACTAATGACATCTTTTAGACAGCTTCTTATATTTTGTCATAAGCAGAAAAGACAACTAAATTTTAAATCTGATCTAAACGATGGCCAAACAACACTGAGAGGAAATCACTTGATAAGACATCATAGAAACATCGTAAATATTATCATGAATAAGATTCTTGAATAACAGAAAGACAAAAAAAGCATTAATGAGAAGAAACAAAAGCATCAAAATTCTGTATAGGAAAATATAAAATTTCTCAATGAGTTACATACATAAATTACACAAGAAAACATACAGTTCTAAGTGAAGTAATATACATAAGTATATATAAGTTTGGAAAGGGCAAAACTTCAGATACGAGTAAAATATAAACTTCGATTGGGTTAAAATGGAATTTCAGGAAGATAAACCACACCTTGTTACTCAATTAAAAGCTTGTTTAACTACCTCATTTTACATAGGTTACTTTTTGTAAATGATGTTAAGTGTACAGGAGGACTGAAGTAGGTAACACTCAATGTTTGCGTTGTATAGATACACTCCACATGCTTAAAGATAATATCAATACACAAAAAACATAAACAGAAGTCACATTTTGTTTGTTATAACAACAAAGTATTCTACGGTTTGATAAATAAAATAAAATATGACTAAGTTTTACCACATTAGCATCAGCAGCAGATGGTCATGATGTAAACAGCCAAACTTAGATATTCTATACTCTTTTTTAAAACCTTGTTTTAGCTGTTTTTAATTATTATTATTATTTAAAACAATAAAAATTTAATCTTTAGCTTTATAAAATTATGGCTAAGGAAACGTTTTTCTAGTTATTTAGTTTAAAATATCAATTTCACTGTGAAATTTACAAGATGTAGCAAGATGCCAAATGTTAAGCTACTTCATAGTTTTCAAAAACACAACACTAATTTTATATTATTGACATACAAAAGCATAACAAAATTATCCTACCTTACCCCATTACACATATATACACC
>NW_013666414.1:52549-84776 GCF_000517525.1 Limulus polyphemus
ATAGTTAAATGTTTTGTATTCACTAAAGTCATAAGTTAACATTAGAAATTACACATTAATTTACCAATTATTATAGATTTATATCTTTAGATATTTTTAAAGTCAAATGTGAGGGGGCCTTTATGATTCAAAAGTAAAAAAAAAAGTTTTGTAAATAACTGTCCATCATTCATCTACATGTGAGGCTTCAGGAATCCTAGAATATTCACATTATCCAAAAAAATGTTATAATCATTTTTTAATAACTATCTATATAAATAAACGTCAATAAGTGTGTGTATATCTGTTCCTTATGTAATTCCACATTTCTTAATCAATCAGCACCAAAGTATCTTTATGTATTTTTATTGCACTTTTAATGTTTGTTACATTAAGAGAAAAAAATAGAAGCACAAATTCTTATCCTTTGTTACAAACGAGGATAAATTGCAATGGGCTGTACTCACGATCTCTTTTGTCTAAGCTCTTTAGACTGCGTTGCATCAACTTGCGAGCTGATTCTGGACGTCCAGTTTTCATGTAGAATGTACCAAAGTTGATCCATGTTTCTTTATTTTGACGGAACCTTTTTACCATTGTGTTATAAAGTTGTTCCACTTCCTAAGGACATTTAACAAGATACAAGAAAATTTCAAACTATGCACTTATATAAAAGCATAAATCACTAAATTATAACTTTTCTTCATTTTATCTCTTCACAACAAAGCTAACAACCTAAATCTTTATTTTTATTGCACTTCTTCACATTTCTTAATTTATTTGCAGTAATTTATTTGCTCGATGTAAAAAGAACATTCAAGTCAACCAGAAGTAAAATAAAAAACCTCACCAAATGTTTTGTCTCTAAAACATGTTATACTTTGAAGTTAGCTAAAAACGGCATGCCCAAGAAGAACATTTGCAAGATTTATGATATTCAATTCAACCTACTCTATTTTTATACTGGTTGGTAAGTTCTATATTACATTATTTGGAAACCATCTAATGATATGGAATCTTCTAAGTTAATTATAAATAAGAAAAGAATTAACTCCAAACAGACTTGAACATTAGTTATTTGAAACACCATGAAAGTTAATTTCCTGAACTAAAATGATTCATCCAACAATTACCTCTGTTTTGTTAGAATTCATATATATGTTGACAAGATGGTTGAAGACTCTGATGGGTTCATTCTGCTGCAATGCTCTCTGAAAAACTGCCATTAATGACTCTTGTGTCCCATAGAGATTTTCAAGATTCAAGAAACCAGCCCACACATTTAGCTTCTCCTGCTCTTCTCTGTGAAAGTTTTAGACATCAACATCACTCTCAAGCTTTAAGTGAGATATTTCATAATATAAAATTCTAAGTAAAAATAAATGTCTGCAAAAATTAATACCGATAAGTTCTTCAAAAAATCTGTTTAATCACTTAAATTTAAAGCATATAAAAATGGGAAAAAAATTCTGACATCATGGCCTTACTTGCTATCTAATCATGCTACTCTACAAATTACAAAACCAAAAAGAAAGACAGTAGAGCTCACATTCTGCACCATTTTTAAGTAGTTTTGTTTTAGTCTCTTACAATACTCAGTATAAAGAACTGACCAAAAAAATTTAGCCAAATCATTTATTTTCTTTGTAAAATGCATAGAGGATCCCAGTAGTAACAAGTTGGATTAACTAAATTACTGATGGGATTTTCAAATATTTTTTATGACTCATATGTTATCAGGGACCCTGCAACTAACAAGATCAGAAACCCACAAGGAATTTGGTGCATATAGCTTATAAAAATGTGTTTAAAAAGCTGATAGAAGTCTCACTGGTTAAGCTATTAATCTATCAATATCTATCAATAGTCTTGTTAGAGGGTAAATGTAAAACTCTCAAAAGTTAAAAGACTCACTATCTTCCTTTCATAATAACCACAGCAAGTTTGTATCCCTTTCTAAAGTAATAACATATATCTCAATCTTTTTTAAAAACACTACAAATTCATTAAATATCCTCTAGGTTAAACAAAATAAACAAATAGATAACTTATGAAAATTAACATAATGATACATACACAAAATATGAAACACACACACAAAAAAAAATAAATCAGTTAGATATGCTTAAGCTGCTATTCAGTAAACTTAGACCCACAAACCATGGTCCCTTGTTGTTAGTTTTAACTAGATTCAAATCTAAAATAAAAATCAAATTCAAACCTAAAAGAAATTGTTTTTAATGCATTTTCTGCAACAGCCCGAGCTTTATCAATTTCTGCTTGTTGCAAATGGAAGGCCATGTATCTCAGCCAAACAATGGAACTGTTTGGTGAGGATAGCACGAGTCGATCAAAATCTTCCACTGTGTCTGGTTCTCTTTCTTCATTCATCAACATACGTTCTGTCTGGAAATAAATATTTGTAGAATGAAACTTTTTTCAATAACAAAAACTTTATAAAATAAAAACAAGAAAATTATTAAAATTGATAATGAGAACAATGACAATATAGAAATGTAGCACTATCTGTTAAAAACTTTATTTGTGTCAAATCCTTTTTGATGACATCATTGTAACATTAAAAAAGGAAAATGGTTTATTTCTGTTTATAAACAGCTCAAAGGAAGGCAAAATTTTAAAAAATGGGTTAACTATGACAGATAAAATTATCTTATTTTTCATTGTGCCCATGACATCACCTTAACAAAGTTTGGTAGGGTATTTGTGACTTCACATATTGCCTCTCTATAAAACCTTACAATAGTTTTATTTCTGATTGGCTAAACTTTGGTTTCTACTTTTAATGTGTCTAGTGTAATACTTTGAGTTGTTAAAAAGTGTCTAATTATTAATTACTATTTTGGATCAACCCTTTAGGGTCAGTTGATAAAGCACTTTGTCTCATCTGGCATGCAAGAGGGCTAAGGTTCTATACCGAGTTAAAGAAATTTAAAAAAATGGATAGCCACTGAAAATCTGCCAGTCAACACATTATTGTCCCACAACTCTGAGACAAGGTCCAAGGATGGGCCTTCTCTGTGGGAAAGGAAAAATGTGATAGTTCAAAAGTGCCTTACTAACACAAGATAGTAGGGTTACTTTCAATCTTTGTGTCTAGGTCATGTAAATCTTGTAATTCCTACACGGTTATTGTGTGACTTTCCAAATTCAATCTACAAGCATAATTAAATTTTTGTGTTAAGATTATATAAATTTTGTAATCCTGCATGCTTCGTGTGCAAGTTCCCAAACTCAATCTACTAGTAATTACATTTTTGTGTTGACTTCACATGAATCTTGTAATTCCTATATACTTCCTGTGCAAATTACCAAACTCATTCAGCTAATTAGGTTTTTGTGTTAAGATCATATAACTCTTGCAAATACTGCATCCCTCTTGTGAAAAGTTACCAAATTCAGTCCACTGTGTAAGAGGTCTCGTGGGCAATGTCAAGCTGAGGAAATAAAAAAATTAGATTATCACAGAAATACTGGGTACAAGGTTAAGCCATGTTTGTGACAGGGAAAGAATACAATATTTTGAGTTAAAAATATTTATCTAGAATGTGAAAAATTCCGGGTTCAATCCTGCTCATAGAAAATGCAAAAACTGGATGAGCACAATGGAAAATTAACTATCCCCTGTGAAACTGTGTTTTACAAAAACCACTGTACGAAATGTTAAAAAAATGGATAGCCACAGAAAATCTGCCACTCAACAGATTATTGTCCCACAACTCTGAGACAAGGCCCAAGGTTCTGATTAGCTAAACCAAATTTAAACAAACATTTCAATTTCTACTTTTAATTATTTTTGTAGTAAATGAACAAAGCTTTGTTTCTATTAAAACATAGTACCAGATTTGAAATTTTTACAAACTCCTCACAAAGACTGAAATATCATTCATTCTTAACCTTCAACCTCATGGAACACATAAAACTTCAAATACAGTACAACCTATATCATACACTGCCTAAAATTCATTTAAAGTAACAAAGTATTCAATTTGTATTAAAGACAAAATTGTGAATTTTGAACAACCAGAAAGGATATAATGTTTTATTAATGTTCATTTTTATTTCTACTAGATTCTAATGGTAAATTACAAGAAGTGATGACATTCCATAAACTATCATACTGTCATACTACTAGAATTTCATTAGATCATGATAACTAAACTAGGTGATAAAAGATTAAACTAATTTATATGTTTTCATAATTTGATTTCTCCAAACAGTGCCATCGATGATGAAATTGAGAACAAATAATTACCATAACAAACAATGCATCTAAGAAGAAAAAAGAAATCTTACTAAACAGCAAAAATTGAACATTATGCTGTTTTTATCAATTTAAACTTTTAGCATGCTGTAGTAGTACATTAAGAAAATTTACTATTCAATACATTGCATTCTGTACTACATTCATATGTAAAATCAAAAGCAAGTTCTAAGCTGATGAACAGAAAAATTAATAATTTGTAGTTAGTGTGAATACAGAATAGCCAAAAACCACATGCTCTGTAGGAAAGGCTTTGAATTCATCACAAAAAAAATAGATGCCAAAAAAACGCTTTTCCTTTCAAAGATAACTTTAAAACAATCAAAGACAACACACACCTTAAAAAGTTCTTCTTCTTCTTTCTGTTCCTCTTCCCGTTTCTGTTTTTTGTTTTCCTTCTCCTTACTTCTTTTTCTCTTCTTCCTCATCACTGTCACTACTAGAAATTACAGTACTTTTTGCAATTAGGGAAGAGAGGTTAATAGGACCTTCTACATCCCAGACAAAACCTTCCGATACTTGTAGTCTTTGCATTGTACCATTGTCTTGGTGATCTCCGAGTGTCTCATCTCGTGTTGTTCTTACTTGATCTGGGACTACCGTTTTTACAAGCTGTTTAACAGAGAATAATATATATATATATACTTACATAAATTCATCAAAATAAACATTTACATAATATACTGAATTTTAATGATTACATGAAGAAGCACTTAAATTTGATAGAGAAAACTCAGGTTATAGTAATCCTATTATATAAAGAAAAAAGAAACAATAATAGCTTAATATCTCTATGGTGCCTGGATAGGCGGCGTAACCTAACCTGGAAGCAAAATTTGACTATTGAATTTTAAAAGACATGGAAAATGAATTTTGTTTTTCTTTCACACTTTTTATTAAGTACTTTAGAGTAGAAATTGATTTAGTAAAAAAAAAAAAAGTTTTAATTATTTAATTTTATGCATTAGAAAATGTAAAAAATCACAAATTTTATTCTGAAAAAGCTTTCAAAGCTCCAAATAAAAACAATTGTGTTTGTGAACTTCCCGAGTTTTTTTATGAACATAATACGGTACTCATAGATCCTAGAAGGAAAGTTATAATAGTTTTGAACACAATGGTTTGATGTAATTACCTATACCTAAGCTTTGAAAAGTCACAGGCTAGTGATCTAAACATGTAGTGAAAATTTTTCCATACTTTTCAGCTGTATAAGCCAACATAGCTTCCAGTTCAGTGAAGATTCTCATAAATATTGAAACAATATGATAAAAACATAGCTTGTTAAGATGTTGCTAGAAGAAAATATGCTTGTGAGCTAATTCTGCAACAATTACAGTGGTACAGTTTGTTTTATTATTTAATACTTCATCTGAAGTACAATGGTGCAGAATAATAGGAAAGAACTGTTTTTTTTGTGTGGAAAAAGATGAGGTAGATTTAGTTAAGTTATTTTGCACTTGACCATGTCAAGTTTAATTTCACCAACAATGCCAATGTTTGTTAGACTGAGTTTACATTAGACATTACAGGCCTGAGTAACTGCTTGTATGGGAAAATAAAACTACTGAAAATAATAGTAAAATATACATATTTTGCACACGCTTATATAACATGTTTTAAAACTTATTATATATATTAAATGATTGTTTGTTTGTTTTTGAATTTCGCGCAAAGCTACATGAGGGCTATCTGCATTGGCCGTCCCTAATTTAGCAGTGTAAGACTAGAGGGAAGGCAGCTACTCATCACCACCCACCGCCAACTCTTGGGCTACTCTTTTACCAACAAATAGTGGGATTGACCATCACATTATAATGCCCCCACAGCTGAAAGGGCGAGCATGTTTAGTGTGACAGGAATTCGAACCCGTGACCCTCAGATTGCGAGTCGAGTGCCTTAACCACCTGGCCATGCCGGGCCATATTAAATGAAACCTCTGGATTCACAATTTTTAAAAAGTTGCCTTACTTATAATTATTATGGTAAAAAAATTACTTTTTAATTGCACAGCAGTGATTGTAAACAGAGTGAAACTGCATGCGATGTTTTCAAATCAAAACAAAAATAAAATTTACAGTTTCATAAAATAAAAACTTTATAGGAAAGTTTACAAGAATGAAGGAAGACATAAAAAATCAGTAAATGAAATCTTCAACAAACATAAGCATTTGTAACTGTTTCTTAAAAAGGGCATATCACAATGAATTGTGAATTTGATAAATATACTTTATGTGCAGAAGCTACATAATCTGTGAAAAATTAATCTCAAGTTGTAACCTATTTCATCCACAAGTTTTTTTTGTAATGCAATAAAACAAACCATACAAAAGGTGCATCAAATGAATACTACCAGACACTTTAGATAGAGTTAAACCTTCTAAAACCTGTTTTCCCAAATAACTGAATTTATTATTAAAACATCCAACACAAGCATATCAATTTTGGTTAATTTGATGCACATACAAACTACTATTAACAATTATACCTGACTCAATAATATCTTACCTTCAAAAATTACAATTTTCAATATAAACATTCTTGTTCAAGTCCAGTAGTAACAGTTCAACTTACACTTATAAATACCTCATAAATGAAAATAAAATTTAGCTAAGACACCATGATATTTAATTTTTATTATTAATGATTTAATAAATATATGATACAAGATAACAGTTTACTAACAAAATGTACTACACATTTATACTTAAACTAAGGTGTAAACATTTTAATTTACCCTTCACTATCACGGTTAGTAAGCTACGTGATAATCTAAAGCTAATTATCAATTAGATACTCATTGGTTTTATTGTATTACTAATTAGTAATTAGTTTATATTCTTTGATTTGACTGATAATCTGCTGCCATCTTCAGGAAAGTTGAGGAAATTGTATGTAGTAGTAGAGCTGGAATTCAATCCTTGATCCTCTCGTTAGAAAAAACTGGTGGGCTATCCACCATTCATTCTAGATAGTAAAGTTGCCAAGACACATATAACTCACAAAATTCTGGAATTTACAAGAAGCCCACATGTACTGGTAAATACCCTGACTATAAATCACCCCACCCCAGCAGTGAAAACAAGGCATCATAAACTTTCTAATCTCCAAAATGAACAACATTTATAATACAGAAGACAATAAGAAGAACAAAGAAAAATACATTACTACAACTCTAATTAACAATGGATACCATGAATACTCGATAAAGAATAAAATAAAAAAGATAAGCATCAAGATTAAGCAGAAAGAAAATTACACAAACAGTTATATTTCCCAATGTCAAATGTCTCTCTGAAAATAACATTTACAATACTTTTTGTGCATATTGACTCCATGAAACTGGAGAAATAAAGTTCTGAAATTTGGAGCATAACAAAATACTATGTTATACTGACCTAGCTGTAGTAATCCATTATGCTAAAAATCATATGATAAAATGGAATAATACTAAAATAATAGGATGTGAACTACAAACAAGAAAAAGAATGATAAAAGAAGACTTCCACATCCAGTTAACTGATAATATACTCAGTAAACTTAGTGTAGAAATCAGCAAAACCCTCTTAAAAACATTCAAATAGTTGATTTAAGTCCTCTGGGAGGATAGCCAAGACAACTGAATAGTGCAACAGCCTTCTAAAAAGACCTAGAATACTGTAACAGAGGAACTAATTAATATATAAACTTAAGATGACCATATAACCCTGACAATGACTGATATCTAATTGTCACAACCTCTTTGTAAATACATTCAATACAGTTATCTTTATTACCTTTCTTGTTTTCTTTCTTTTAGCAGCAGCTGGCTGACTTTTCTCTTTCTTGTCCAAATATTCTGAGCCAATGTGTTCACTTCCTACATCAACAGTTCTTTCATTCTGTGACTCACCAATAACTATTTTATCACCAAATGGCTCAGTTTTAGTGCTACTAGCTGTAAAGCTGTCAACATACGATAACACAACGTTTTCCATTTCACTGATTGTAATTACTTTTACCTTCAAAACTGACCCTAATGGTAGAAATGCTTTCAAGTCTATATTAAGATTTTTAGGGAAGTATTTTTTAGGAATTGTTCCTCTTACTCCCGTTCCTAGAGCAAGTGTAACACCTCTCTTCGTCACTGATGTCACAAAACCTCTCAAAACCTGACCTTCGCTGAGATCAGAAATTGACTTCACTTCAGGATCAACAATAACCTCCACCTTCTTCAGTCTGAAATTTTTGTAAAACAAAAGGACTACAGTGAGAAATACCTTTAAATACCATAACAAATTATTGAAACAATCAATCTCACACAATAAAGAAAACATTTACAGTAGTAGCATGAAAGTGCAACTGCTCCTGTTATATAGAATTTCTTATATATATTTTAAGTTGATCTGATGCAGTCTTTAGGTGTATAAAGCGTAAGACGAACAAAAAAGATCTGTTTAGTATGATGTTACATGTCAATGTTCAAGATCCTAATCTTAATTAAATCTTTCCCTACTGGCTTAATATGGAGTTTTATTGAGATGCATAAACTACAATTTAGTTGACACATCACTGTTGAAGATTATTTCAATTTCAGTAATGTAAATATCATCCAACTGTAATTGAGTATATAACCTGGGTCAAATAGTTGTCATTGAATACTAAATCATATTTCTACTGCAAAGCTACTTATTATTCCTCACTCTATAGCCACAAATAGTTGTAATTAAACTCTTGAGATATCGTATGACCCAGAATATTTGTAAAGGACACAGAAACATATCAAATAACTCATGTTATGCTAGTTAAACAAACTTTTTAAATCTTACATTTACTAATGGATCCCACATGTTTTTAAAACACATTCTTCAAAGCTATTTATGCATCACACTTTTTGTGGGTCCATGTGAAACATTACAGAAAAAAGGTCATGGAAAATGTCAGCAAAAGTAGAAACATCTACATATCAAATAGCTTGGCTATGGACAGGGTACATCTAATTACTATAGTATAGTAAACAGGATGGCAGATTTGAAAAAAAAATCTTGGTTTTATATAAGTGAGGATGTACATATAGTCACTATTATTAATTACCCAGGATGATAAATCAACTATATTTTTGTCAGATTGATGTCTGATACAAGTGAGGATGTACATATAGTCACTATTATTAATTACCCAGGATGATAAATCAGCTATATTTTTGTCAGATTGATGTCTGATACAAGTGAGGAGGAACATCTAATCACTTATTAATTACCCAGTATGATAAATCAACTATATTTTTGTCAGGTTGATGTCTGATACAAGTGAGGAGGAACATCTAATCACTTATTAATTACCCAGGATGATAAATCAACTATATTTTTGTCAAATTGATGTCTGATACAAGTGAGGATGTACATATAGTCACTATTATTAATTACCCAGGATGATAAATCAACTATATTTTGTCAGGTTGATGTCTGATACAAGTGAGGATGTACATATAGTCACTATTATTAATTAACCAGGATGATAAATCAACTATATTTTTGTCAGGTTGATGTCTGATACAAGTGAGGATGTACATCTAATCACTTATTAATTACACAGGATGATAAGTCTTGTTAGGCTAAACATATCATAACAGTTTATCAATGTTTCTGCCAAATTTCATGTACTATATTAGTAGTGAACCATATAAAAAGTTATTAATTTGGGAGTTAAATCAAATTGAGTAGTAGTTAGCAATCTGTTTAGTAATAATACTTCAGTTACTCATAAGCTTATGTGATCAGAAAAAATATTGTTTCATTTCCCAGAAGCAACATTTTTTTACACCTTTCTAATTTAAATTAAATTCAATAAAACTCAGTAATGAACATTTTCTTGTTTAACTCCTTCATGTTCTTCCAATACATATGAAATTACACTAAAAATAGGCTTGAGACCATAATTTTGATTTATGTTAATCAAAGGTTTTGTACATTGTTTTTTATTTCAGGTTTCTATTTTCTGACAAGACTATAAAGTTTACATTAAATTCATAATTTTCAAATCATAATATGTGAAGATGATAAAAAAAGCTATAACCTGGATGCTCGAGCAGATAACTGGCATTGCTTCGTTTCATGATCAACCCCAAGAACATAACAACGTATAAACTTCTGAGATAGAAAGCTACTAAGAACAGAAGAGGCTGGCCTGTAGTCATCACGAAGGTTTGTCAACTCCACAACTCCCCGATAGCGATATGGTAACCTCACCAATACTCCCATAATGGCTCGAGCACTAACAACTTGACCCATAACAACCTGACCAATGTCAGGTTTATGAAGCCCTGGAATTTTTTAAATGTTATGATATTTTTTAAAGAAAAATTAAAAGGAAGTTAATATATATAAATGCAAAATTTAAAAAATACTTTTTATTTTTTATATTAATAATCATAAATTAATATCATAGTTAATAAAACAATAAAACCTTATATTTAATGTATGATATTTGGCACTTTTTAACACTGGTCATAGTGTAAGTATACCTCATTTGGTACAAACTACCTCAAATGTATTACTTTATTTTCTAAAAGAACTATAACCAAAATTTGGTAGATAGGAACTTGACTTTATTTAAGTTATTCTACAACTACCTTTGCTCCCAAACTGAATTACAAAAAAAATATAGTACCCAATATTTCTGATACGCATTTATTGGTTACACTGTGACCCACAAAACCACATACGTACGTGGATGGCCTGAGATGTGTTTCCACAAATTTTATGAAGTTTATCAATAAGGATTAAAAAAAATATAGTCATTGTGAAAAATTACTAAAATTACAAATGGATTTTTCATTAAATAGCTCAATAATTACCAGTTCCTTCATTAGCAAACATCAAAAAAAGTAGCTACAACTTCTATTATGCGAAAGGATACAAAATGTTTTTTGATATAGAGAGAGCAAAGATAAACAAAGCATAATTTAATTTGGGAAAATATATATCATATCCTGAAAAAAAGTATCAGTTAATTAACCAATTTTTTTTTAATTTCTCAGCAATTTTAAATCAATAATGTGCAGGCAGGTATCTTTATTTGCCCCCCCCTAAAAAACACCATATTCATCAAGTCGTAAATTTACAGATTTTAGAGGTAATATCCATTATTATCCATAAAACCCCTAAATTCCTGTTAGTCCACATATACCACAACAGGCCACAAAACAGTTAAACCTTTCACTGTCCTCCAAAACCACAGTCTTGTTAGGCTAAACATATCATAACTGCATATCAGACCATAACATAGTTAAAACTTTCACTGTCCACAAAAAACCATAGTCTTGTTAGGATAGATATATCATAACTACATAACAGACTATAAAATGTTTAACACTGTGACTGTCCACAAAAAAATCTAAATTGTTAGTCCATGTGACCACCATGCCAGAACTAGTGATTTTCAGATGTTATTGCCTGAACCTGAAACTCGACCAAAAACATCAATAATTTGTTTGATAAGTTATGAAATCCTCTCTTGTCTGACATACATATTGATATCACCAACAGACACTGACAAACCAAGTTGTATTTTTTTTAAGAAAATACATGCTTGTGTGTTTACAAATATTAGTGCACATTAGTTTTGGCTGCTTTCAGTTACTTAACATCAAGGATACATGAACAAGAATCTACATTTACATGTTCAGCATAGTTGAGTTGTCTAACATCAAGATAACACAAACAGGAATCTACAGTCACATGGTCAGCATAGTTGAATTATCTAAAATCAAGAAAACACGAACAGGCCTCTGCAACTACATGTTCAGGAGAGTTCAAATATCTAACATCAAGGAGACGCGAACAGGCATCTATAGCAATATGCTCACAAGATTTTAGATGTCTAACATCAAAGAAATGTGAAAAAACATTTACAGCTGTGTTGTCTTTTAAGTAAGAAGTGGAGTGAAACACTGAAACAACAAACAGTGCAAAGTAGTAGAGTAAAACACCGCAACAACAGTCAATGCAAAGAACTGAATTAGATCACTGCAACAACAAACAATATAAAGTACACTAATAACTCACTTTAAGTTCCTCTTTGGAAGTACTTAGAGGATAGGTTTGACTTGGTGATTAAAATATTAGTCTTTGTAAATGTTTCTTCACAATTTGGTTCATGCAAAAAGTTTACCTAATTTAACTACTTCAATATGATCATCTTCAGAGTTGACTACAATGGCTTTAAAAGCTTGACCAGGGAGAAACTGATCTGGAATGTCACGTAATACCTAAAAAGTAAAAATGTGTCAAATTCATTCTATATAAATACACATCTTGATGGTTTAAATAACATTATATTTAATCAAAAATATTAATTCTATTCACAAAATTTATTTAAAAAAACAAACTCTTAATATTTCATAACTGCTTTCTCAAATTTACTTAGCCATCTAAAAGTTCCATATCTAGAAATATTTTTTTAGATGATGTAGATTGAGTCTTAGACTTAAGCATTTAGAATTTTCAGATATTAATTCTAGCATTTTGTAAGAAATTGCTTTCATTAAAAAAGTTGTTGTATATAAACAAAAATGATCATTTTTCTATTAGACCAAGATTTTCTTACTTTGGGATTGTTGGACAGGTTTAGAATGAATACTTTTCCACAAACATGAGGACTAAGTAACAGCCATAAACAGGAGTTGGTAAACTGCGAACAGAGAAGTCAAAATGTTAAATAATTATACAGATCTTGTACTTGAGTAAAGTCCAAGTTCAAGAAATGAATATAACAAGATCTATTTACTTGTCACTGTTTTGATCTTTCTATTTCGAGATCTATTAAGTTTTTTACTTTTTTTGGAAGGATACAATGTTGAATACAGGAGTTAAATACACTTTATGTTCAAAAATAATTTCTTAAGTTTCTCATACACATCTTACAATAACGAGTTAGTAATTACCTCCTTCACAAAACCTGTCACTTCTTGTCCAATAGCAAACATATTGTTTACAGAATGAGTAGAGTTTGAATTCACAGCACGAAGAGAACACTCAGGAACATGTACACCTCGCTGACGTGTGATGGGCAGAAACCTACGAGGCTTTACTATATGATAGCCAATAATCTTTACATTCAGCTGATCTCCAACTTTAAACTGTTCCAGTGGATTTGTACCCTACACAGAGTATGTATTTAAACAACATTTTATATGTAACAAAAACACACCTACAATCCAGTGGATTCATGCACTACACCTAGCACTTTTTTAAACAACATTTTATATGTAACAAAAACACACCTACAATCCAGTGGATTCATGCACTACACCTAGCACTTTTTTAAACAACATTTTATATGTAACAAAAACACACCTACAATCCAGTGGATTCATACACTACACCTAGCACTTTTTTAAACAATATTTTATATGTAACAAAAACATACCTACAATGAAGTGGATTCGTATCCTACACAGAGCACTTTTTTAACCCTCTCACTATGGGTAGGTCAAAGTGCACATGTCACAACCTTTTACAGTGTTACATTCAAAATTTAAATAAAATACTTTATTATCAATGTATCACAATGTAGTTAATAAAGCAAATGTTAATATTATTTCAGTTTTAAGTTCTTAATTCTATAAGGAAATATTTTAAAAAATCTTCAAGCTCCCTTAGGATGAGAATTTTGACATTTGCTCTCTAGGTCTTTCCCTTTCTCTAATTTATTTACTACTTCTATCTAAGTATAGCAATTAACATATATTACTCATTATAATATACATTACTAAGACAAAGTTTAATTTTTACAGCATTCAATCTTATTTGTTTACAGAGTCATAAACTAAAAAATCAGAACCATTTGCCATGCCCACCTGTCACATCCCCTCTTTCATAAATTGCCAATAATTCTCTCTAATGTTTTATACCATATCACTTATAACCAATAGAAAGGCAAAGTTTTAATCTATTGAATGATGTATAATGCTACATTGTTTTCGGTAAAGAGTATTGTAAATTTCATCTGCAGTTTCAAAGTCTATCTCGTGGCATTCAGATCAAACAGGTAATAGAATTCATTTAAGCCTTCTCTTTTCTTAGTTACAAAGCCATTTAAATTATAATAGTTACAAGGCATTGCTTACTTTGTGCCAGTTATTATGTATACACAGGTGCATTACTTAAGTAAATAAAAATTATTTAGCGTACTAGGACCATCATTATCAAAAATTTCATAAAGACACATTAAGTACTTTCATAGTTGTAGTATGTATACTTTCATAGTGATTATAAGGTCAACAGAGTTAAACTACACTTTATATGTAATGAAACATACCTATAATCCACTATGTATCATCCAATAACACTTTATTAGCTTCTACATATATATTTATAAATATCCCACAAATGTTTCATAGCCAATATACTGTTTTCAAAATAGACATCAAAAAATTCCTTTAAATAAATTAATTTCAATAACATTAGCTTTATATTCTTACACCTTAACCTCTCCATGCATGATTGAATAAAACAAACGTTTTTTTAATGAATATTTGACTACTGTAACAGGTAGGACATTAAAAAACCTGACATCATTTGGTACTGTCATGCATATTTTGTCATCATAAAGTGCTATTGTGTAGGAACAGGTTAAGTAGATTTTCTGAATAAACATACTTCCAAGCATGAATATACAAAAACAATTTGCTTTTTGCAATAAATATTAATTACTAACATTCAATTTAATAAAAAAGGCAACAACTTACATAAAAACTTAATATAGATCATATATGTAAAGAAAATGAAACATGTTTTTTTTACCTCAACTAAATTGTCAGCTATCTCCGTGATATGAACCCTGCCCGAGTGTTTGTCGTTGATCAAAATATTTAATTGGAACTTTTTAACAGCTTGGACTCTGAAATGAAAACAAGAAAAAAAAATTGCAACTCAGAACAGACATTACACCTCATACCTTGGAAAAACAGAAACATATAAGCATTATTTTTGGAAGAACCAAAATAAGTGAGCTCATGAAAATATAGAACCTTCCAGAATGTGTGATCACATTTAATCCTTTATCATCTCCACCGATATATTTATGCATGCTAGACACCATCTTCACCAGTACATTTACACCAGTTACAGTAATGGAAAAAAAAACCTTCTATGGATGATCAAATTAGTTATTACAGATCAGTGCATTCAGTGTTAAAGAATAATTAGTTTTGTACTTTTTTTTACAGTAACTGTGATTAACATGTCAAACTAAAAGCAAAATATCTGTTATGAAATGTGAATGTATGTACGTACATCATTTACACTTCAAAATGTCTGATAGCTGTACATTAGCAAATTTGTGCCAAGTTAGAAAAGTAATAATAAAATCTGATTCATTAAATATAAGAATAAACTGATGATGATTATTGTAGATCTTTATTTTTGTGTTTTTTTGTAAATTTCAGTTAAAACTTTGCTTTTCTGCAACTTGCATAGCCTTAAATCTGGAACTAACACAAGAGACATACAGGTGTGTATATATATATATATATATAAAATGTATTAAATTCCATATCTAATAAATTAAGTGATTAAATTGAAATTCTGAAATGAAGTGAACAACTTGTTTATCATTGGATAAACAGAGTATAATATATTATATTACAAGTTACAGCTTTTACAGTAAGTAAGATTTGTTTTTAAAACAGGTACAACATTTCGATCACTGGTATGATCTTAACAAGCACATAAGTTATCCTTGTATAACATGTATGGTTATAATGTTTGTAACTGTTTTACCTGATGATGTCAAGTTAACCTGGTGAAACATTGTAACCATACATATTATACTCTGTTTGTAATTGTTGTACACAATGATTCGATGTTAACCTGGTGAAACATTGTAACCATACACATTATACTCTGTATATCAGATAATAAATCAAGTTTTTCAGTTACGTTAACATAGTACTTCCTTTAATTATTTAGTTATTCTGAAATAAACTATGAAGTAAAAATGAAGTGTTTGTTTCAGTTTAGAATATTCACACAAAGCTACATAAGAACTATCTCATAGTTGTCTATAATATTGAACTGAAAGACTACACGGAACTAAAGTGATTGTTAAGTCTTGATCTATTCTTTTCTGACTGATTAGTGGGACTTGACCATAAGTTTTAGAGGATACCTATGGCTCTAAAGTGTGGGGTAATTTTTAGTGATATGAATCATGAACCCTTGCATTCCAAGTCCAGACATAATGACTACTGGGTCCTATTTGGTTCATACAAGAAGTGGGATACATACTACGCAACTCCTAAAAAAACGTACACACACATATATATTTATATAGACTAACTGGAGTACCCGTCCCCTCGATGGAAGTTATGTATATTCATGATTAATGAAAGGTTATCTTTGGATATGAAAAGTTGTTTCCCTTATATGTAATTGTAAAAAATGCAAAAATGACCATAAAAACTGCAAAACACAAAACCTCAAATTTGCATGCATCTCCACATGGACTCAACAAACCATCATGCCAAATTTGGTGAAGATCCATCAACAGGGTGCAAAGTAATGGTAAAAAATGCAAGAACACAAATAAAAACTGCAAAATGCAAAACTGAAAATTGTATGTATCTCCCCATGGACCCAATGAACCTCCATACCAAATTTGGTGAAGATCCATCCACACCCTGCAAAGTAGTTATATGGACAGACAACAGACAGTACTATTATATTTATATATTTATTTAAAAACATATTCTATTTTTCAAGTAAGCAGGAAGCCATAATAACAACCTGTTATAAAATGGCTGAAAGATGTTTAGTCACAAGAAAAATTTAGACTCAACACAATATTCCAATTTTTTTGTTAATTCTCAAGACTTGACTTCCAAAAATCAGTGCTTCAAGAACTTTTACATTATCTTTTTTTAAGTTTTGTAACATCACCCCCCCTCTATATATACATACACACACACACACACATTATTTTAAACCATTATCTAGTACTAAACATACTTAGCAGGATATATCCCACCAATGCTGAGGTTTTGATAATCTGCAAGAAATTTATCATCAGCATCCAGACAAGTTCTGGTCTTCTCGTCTTTCAGTTCTGCTTCTTCTGTTGTACTTGCTTCTTCCACTTTGATTTTCTTAGCAATTGTTTTTTCCTCATCTAATGTCTTTCGCTTGTTATCTGTAGTGTGTTCAGAAACCATTGGTTTCATACAGTGAACTTGTTTATCGTGCTGTTTCAACACTCCAATAGTGTATTCTCCCAAAATCCTTAAAACAGAAACAAAAACTGCATTCCTAATAACTGATGGGTTAATTATAAAACCAAGTTTGAATAATCTAAACTGCCTAAAGTATAAGCATATATTCAATCTTTTATCAATAGTATTTTACTTAATCAATATCTGGCTGGCCACAAATATAAAGTACTAAAGTAGTATTATAAAAAACACTAACTCTCTATGTTTAATTCAATTACAATAAAATAATAAGTTTTTGAAAAACTGTCATTAAATTAGTTAATAATCAAAAACAGAAATGGTAAACAAATTTTCTTTTTTTTTTAACCTAACTGGATAGGTTGTATTTAATAGTTTTATATGATAACTAAGAATTTAAGACAGCTAAGGTTTACTGTTGTTTTCTCTGGCCTTTTTAAATAATCCAGTTACAACTAACAAACAGTGAATGCCAATATTAAGTCCAGCAGCAATCATTACCATAATAAGATAGTATTTGTCTTTAAAAAACTGGGGTTAAACTAATGAAGTGTAAAATTATAAATTCACAAAAGTTCAGAGATTCACTTAAGGATCATTAAAGGTAAAGACAATTAACTAACAACCAGGATCCATTAAAATAATCTGACAGTAAAATCTACATAAAATAATCAATAAGGACTAAATGATACACAAAAATATCAAATAAACTGGACACTTGTATTTCAGAAGTCTTTTCATACCTTTTGATGACTATATGGTAATATTCTCCCATAGTGTATAACTCTTGTCTTCCTCTTATGTCGTTTACATGCTAGATAAATAGAAAAATGTGTCAGAATGAAATAAATACCAAGCAATGATATGAAAAGAAATCTTGAAGTAATCAAAACACACAGTGCTAAATAAAAAAAATTATACTGTTAGCATGAACTTCTGAATTTTGTAACCTATAAATCACTAACGTTTCCCAATTAGTTTATTCCTCTATGAATAAGAACAATGTACAGGACTTTCTAAACACAAAACATGTTTTGCCTCAAAAAATAACAGAACTTGACACAGAGGAAACACTCTACATGTACACATAACTCTTAAAACATATCATCTATGATTTAACAACAGCAAACACAACCATTACCCTAATAACATAAAATGCGCCTGGCAACAATTGTTAATATAGTCAAATCCATTTCTTGTTAACTGGCAACATTTAAAAGTAGTACACAGTTATTGATAAGTCTTTAACTTACAAAGAAATATAATATATACTCACTCTTCGAGTAGGAATGTATGCAAGAGAACCTATAGCATGTCCAAGCAGTGAAACTAGAACAAAATCTTCTTTAACTAGCTGTGCTTGACATTTGATAACTTGTCCAATTTTTACCTAAAATAAAAAAAAAAACTTTATCTTGTAGTCAGAATTTTTTTTACTTTAAATTGAGATGATTCATTTACACTTGAAATATTAAAGTACAAGGCCAACACTTTATCAAACTAGTTTTCTATAAAGACAGATCTTTAAGGGTAGGACTCTGTGTCACCATGTGGAAGTCAAGTCTAACTAAAGCTGTTTTGTAAATGGTATTAAATACCATATGTAGTATACCATATACAAATATATTTTTTTTGATATAATAGAACTGACATATTACCAAATTTTTTATATTTCATTATGTAAAATATCTTGTTTTGAAAATTATACTTTTTGGAATGCAGTGTTTTATTGGCAAGTTAACTGACTTTTTGTAAAAGTTTTATATAATAATCGTGGACCATTATAGATAGATAACTGTCAATCATCCTCATAAATTGAATAGAAAACATGGAAATAGTAATACCTATCATACTATGAACTGTTAACATTGTGAATGTAATATTACAAGTTGTCACTAGATGGCAGATATTACATGATCATCTTGTTATCATAATTATTTTGTTTGTTTGCTTTGTAATCCACTAGATGGCACAGACATGTATTATTAGTAAATACAACTGAACCAAATGAATAACTGAAGATGTCTGTCTCAGGAAACTTCATATTTGTTAAACTGACATAAAAAGAATGCACTTTCAATGTATTAAATTTGGAGGAATTCACCATTTCTTTGTTACTTCCTTTTTTTTCAGGTAGTAAATATATATATACAATGATAAAAAATGAAGTCATTACAAAACAACAAATATTGCAGGTGTGATAAAAATCATGTTTATTAGTGTACTTGAAATAATTTCTTGCTGTATATATGTTTGTGTTGTCATTATATTTCAATGTTCTTCTCAGTTAAGCTATACTACAATAAAAAAAGTAACAATGAAACTACTTGCTGTGATTACAGTTTATGAAATGTACAAACTGTAGAAAATGGCTATAACTACAACATAAATCCAAATATAAGCTTCTGGTATTTTCATCAATGTATAAATTCATGTTCTATAATTTTCAGTGTCTTACATATGCTACCATACAATCCTATTCTTTAGTAGTTAAAAAATTGTCATTATATTTGATAGTGATATAAAAATTAATTGAAGCCTAATGAGAATAATGCTACACTTCCTTTACATTTCCAGTACACAATTACAATCAAGGTCAACTCCACCATATTTCTGTACAGGTTTTCACTCAAGTATTTTTCAGTACATGTGACTAATTACATAACTGAACTTCAATAATGTAAAATACTGTTTAGTAATGTATTGTAATGCAGGGTACATAAACTTTATATACAGCATTAATCAGGAACATACTATAAACTAATAGTGATATATCAGTGTTATGAACAAATTGTAGCTATAAAAAATACATTTCTTTATAATCTTAGAATAGACTGTTTTCCAGTCACCTAACCATAACTTGAAAATAAATAGGCTTGGAATAAAGATTTTGAAAATGTTAAAAATATAATAGACTAATCGTAAAGACTGAAAGCAACGTTTGTTAGATGTTAAGTCAAAATTGTCAGTGACTGCTTCAACAAGACGATTAAAGATCAAAACCTCGTATGTGTGTAAGTCGAGGACCACTGCACCTGCTTTGATGTTACAGTGTTCTTCCTAAAGCATTCTAGAATGTTGACATCACACAAATAGTTGGGGAGAGGAAACATATTGGGCCACAAACATATCAGCTGAGTTAACCTTGTGTACAATATATAATACTTTCCAAAACTTTTCAAGTCCACTTGGAATCGAGATCAGTATGTAACACATCATATGGCTTACATGTATTATTTTATGGCAGTATTTTCAAAAACATCAAATGTTCAGAAGAAAACAGAGATCAAATGCTCTGAAGTAAAGCGTTCAGTTACAAAAATACAGAAAGAAATAGTAATGTACTCTCATACCATGAAAGTTGTCATTGGAAAAAAAATAAACTTTAGACAGTTCCTTATTAATGAATAGTTAACAAAGTGTATTAGTGTTGTTCCATTTCTCAGTAGAACATATAAATATGAACAACATGTTTTGATGTATCCTACAATTTCTATATAATACACTGAAGTAGTAAATAGTGCTAAAGAATGTGCATGGAAGAAACTTGTTTGTTTCCCCTAGACAGCAAACATCTACTTATGCTAACCAACTGCAAGCTCAATAATAGCAGCCCCTAATTTATGAACTAATGATCAATCTCATTGACCATTTGTATGTAACCTTTCTCAATGTGAGTGATCTTGAGCAACATGTAGCTGGTAGACTTAACACTATCTTAGGGTTAGTGAGATAACTAACTCATTGAAATGGTCGTGTTTCTTCAATATACTTTCTTGTATAATATTGAGAGTTAACTTGCATTTCCACAGATAATCAATATATTCAAAATATGTGATAAATTCACGTTTAGCATTACTTGGTGTCTACTTGAAAACACTGATAACTCAGATTGACTTTGATAATTCTTTTCTTTATCATAGATGCACGAGTGTTATGGTGAGTGAATTAGCAGTCAAACTGAAACCAGCTATTAGTGTTTTTATGTGGATATTTCAAAGGTTTCAGAGAACATGCCAGTGTTCTGAAAAATGTGAGAAAAGTATTAAATACACTCACAGTTTGCAATCTTAAAGAAATACAAGATATCCTCTAGCCATGAATAGTACATATAAAATAGAATTTACTTGAGTTTTCTCATGTTATTAACATCTATTTCATTGTACTTCTCATTCTCTCAGGTTTTTTAACATGCTTCATTGAGTCTGAAAAATTGTGTAAACAGAATACACTTTCTTGGTAATTGAACAACTTCCACCCCCTTTTTTCATTTTGTTTATTGTTACAGAGTAGGCACAGTAAGAGGACAATGTAGTTGTAATGTGCCTCAGGATACATAACCTTGTGATCTGCTGTACTTGTATGGATGGGGTAGGCAATTTGTTTTACCAGTGTCAGTAAAGGAAACCATAACTGAATCAAATTCAAAAGAGAGACTTTGCAGATGTAAAGGAAAAGATCCTTCTTATTGTTACAAAGTAAACTGTCACCTCTTCACTGGATATATTTATTTTGTGCAAAATTTCATGCCGAACTTGGATTAAGGATAATGTCACTTTTAGAAAACTGACTAACATGTGACCTTGTTCAGGTGTCATCACACTTGAAAATGTAAATAAACTGGTTTCTCTTGTAGAGAAAGTTTATAAAATATTTTGAGATGGATATATTTTTACCTTTTTAAAAAAAATAAAGAGGATAGCTCATAATCCCAGTTACATGTATTTTTTCACGTTTTTAATAAAAATGACCATATTTTTGTTGGTTATAATTTCAGAAAATGACATGTTTTAGTGGCAAAAGCAAAAACAAGATGTTATAATGATTGATCAAATTTATAATTTTTGTTTATGTTGGGTAGCATCAATAGTTGAGCTAAACAGAAGGCTATGATAAAGTAATTACTACAGGGCAAACAAGGTTAATGAACCGAGTAATAAATGAAAGTTAAGGAAAGTCAAAGAATTTTCAAAATCAACCAGCAAAAACTAAAAAAACTAATCAGAGAGGCAAAAGGATATACATATATGGGCATTTTTTTCTCCCATTTCGAACTTAGTCTCAATGATTTAGGGGTCGGCTGATAATTGTTGTAAGCCAAGAGCAATTTACTCCCAGGTGGCAATCATACAGGATGATCATGTTCAGTGGCGAGGATTTAAACTGAAAACCCTCACATTATGAGTCTTAACCACCAGGCTGCACATATCTGTATACATACTAATAACACAATTGTGATCTTTATATGATGTTTATCATATAATTATTTTGACATAAATAGAAATGCTAAGTATACATATAGCTGTTTCAATTACTCTGGTTTTCCTTGTTTGTATTTTAATTTATAACTGTCAAGAATTTCCAGAAGGTTTATGATAATTAATGACAAAAAAACGTAGCATTCTTTCAACTTTTTTTTCATATGAAAGGAAAACCATCCTGTTTTATGTGGCAAGATAATTCCATATCCCTTTTGCACACTTTTATTTACACATCAACTTATATACTGAACAAATATACAGTAAAAACAAAGAGTTGCATGCAATCAACAGTTGTCAACCAAACACAATAACCTGTTTTTTTACCATTGGATATTTGGTTTATTAATAAAACCAGTGATGTTTACAGACTCTTAGATACACAAACCTTATTTGTAGAATTATTAACATCACATTACTATGTGAAAATGATTTTTGACTAACCAATTATGGAAGTTCCCTTGCGTGTTTTGACCTAGAACTGAATTTCATTGGCCACAATACACCAGTATTTATTGTGGGATGACTACTGAAAACTCCACCTACCTTTCATTTCTAAACAAATTAAATTACTAGCCACAGGGTGAACTTAAATGCCTTCTTAAGTCAGAGATTATTACTAGAGCTGGGTGAATCATACCCTTAATAGTGAAAGGATTTTCTACCACTTTCTAAATTTTGTTTATACTTATTTGACAATCCCACTTTTACACAATATTTCACTAGATAACAATCAAATAAGCTATAGAATATTTAAAACCTTATTGTTCACTCGTAGAAAGAAGAGAATTTAATAATTATACTTGTCAAACACAAAAAATTACATAACAATGTTTATTACTTATGAAATAAGTATTAAGAGAACTATAAAAATGTAGCGTCTAGGTTTAATAAAATAATTAAAGAAAACTTTGTAAATAAGTGTTTCAGTAACAAATACTGAAAGTAAAATGTTAATAATTCAGTAAGAGTAAAAACGTTATTTCAACAGTTAAGTAACTATTAATGTCAAAAGAAAGTATTGCATTAAAAATAACAAGACCAAACCTGTGATAAAAAAAAACATTTTGATTACTATAAAAAAGCCTTAACAACTACAACAAAAACTAGTGCATATATTAAAAAGATCACAAAGGCACAGGCTATAATGTGGGATACAAGATATACTTATTAATTTCAGCTTTTACTACTATAACAGGGGATTGCCAATATCAGGAGGTAAAGTTCCATTACTTACCCCCAATGGTAAGTTTTGTTTTTTACTTTACATTTCTATGGAGAGCAGTAACCTTTCCACAACTGTCTGCAAGCAGTGAAGTGTGATACAGATATGGGATGATGTGGGCTTCAGCACTCACATCTTACTCTCATAACTTAGTATAATTTTTCTAACTTATTTTATGTTTATTCTTCTTTCTTTAACATGTGAGGTTGTTTGTTTGTTTGCACAAAGGAACTAGGCTATCTGCGCCAAACAACCAGTAAATAACAATTAAAAGTAAAATTGTTATAAAATGTAAAAATATATTGAGTTAAAACTAAACAATGTCCAAAATTCAGATAAAAGATTTAAATAGAATTAAAGAGGCCTTAAACTCACAAAAAGCTAAAAACACAGTCAGGTTAGACAGTGTCATTGGGTAAATAGAAAGTATATGTCAAAAATGGTGCCACCTCTCACAGTCGTAATAATGGCACAACAGTAAAATGTGGGATATTGTGACTTGAGTGTCACAAAGGCTACACATTGGTGGGTCAATACCAGATAAATGAAAACGATGACAATAGTAGTACAATGGTGTTGTTTTTTTATTGTTTATTAAAAATGGTGGAGAGACAAGTATACCAGAATTTTTACAATGTTGTACAGTATGTTTTGTTCTGTAATTGGTATACTAGCAGGTTCACAAATCTGTGAAAAGTGGGATTTTATTGTTTTACATAATTTTATTTTCTAATGTTTATTTGTTAGTCTTCTGAAGAGTATGTACTGGAGATTTATGGTTTAAATATATGTGCATGGGTGAGGGTCAAAGTGTATATGCCACAACCTTTTATAGAGTGCCATTCAACATGGTATTATGTATTTTGATGTCAGGGTTATCAACTATTCAGTTTACCCTACACTACTGATTTAGTGACATTTTGTGGTAGAGAATAGTAAATACCAGATACAATACAAATGGATACTGAAAAAACTGTAGATATGCATTTTGGAGGTTCTATAAGTTATGCAAAGGTAATATAAACTGTGTGATGTATAAACTTATTTTTATTTTTCATGTGAACATCACTTTTCACTCTGATTAGTTAGTCTGGGTCAGACTGATGTCATCAATTCACAGACCTATCTCAAGTACAAATATCAACATCTGATTATCTGTGTACAACAGACTAAAAAGCTTGCCACATTTTGTGTACAAACATGTAGTAAATTTGGGATTATAGTCAACATGACTTCTCAAATACAGGTCAATCCCTGCATTGATGTCAAGCACATTCAGATAATTCTAGTAACTATTTCTCCACTATTCTTCCAATATTATTCACATAGTCTTAGAAAAAAAACAGTGTTACAGATAGTTAAGTTGAAGCAATACATTAATTTAAAACAGACCAAAGAATATTTGAAATATGTATTTAAAAATTACTCTCAAACAAAAAACTTTAAACACAATAAACATACCTTGCTACTTTCAGAAACACTGACATTTTTGAAGTGTTTTACCAGAGAATGTGACAATGATATTTCAATAACGCTATTCACAAAATCTGCATGAAGCACGACAGCCTCAGCTTTGTCCCCTACTTCCCAGTGTTTTCCTGATGGAAGAAAATTACAGTTTATCATATTTTTATAAATAAATGAAAATCATTCTTGCATTCTCTCTGAAATTCATATAATATACATAGTTAATAAGGTTACTGAGAATTAGACTTATTTAACTTTAACTAAAAATATAAGTTACTTATATTTTATCTGGAAAACAGATACAAAGAAAAGTAATTGTTTATGTGTATTTTATAGGTCACAGTAAATTCTAAATTTACCCTAAACACCAGGCTGTGGTAAGTCAAAGATAAATTAAGCACACAGCAAACGCTTATAAAACTCAGAATAATCTAAAATAAGCTTTATTCATTCTCAACACTTACTTCCAACTTCTGTCGTGGTTAATCACATAGAAAAATAGAGAACAATTCCAGCTAATGTAAGTCCTTCAACCTTAAGATAAGAGATTTAATACAAAATGGCAGTCTGTATATGTTATAATTGCTAAGCCAAAAGAATCCTTATTGGTGGTTATATACGCACACGCACAAGTAAATGAGAATTGTTTCTTACCATCCAACTGGCTCTTAGTAGCAAATCCATAGAGATCAGTGTGCAGTTTACACAACACTCCAAACTCTGTAACCTGGAAGACTGTGACATCTCTGACAGTACCAGGTTTAACGTTGGCTATTTCAGCCTTCATACCTGAAGAAGGAAAACGTTTTAAAACCCATGGAGAAATAATAAAAAATATATATGAAAATACAAAAGTTGATCTTCCAATTTCTAAGAAAATATACTTTTGGCTTCCTTCTTAAATATTTTACTCAAATAAATATTGGAAATATAAAGGAAAGCAACAGAATAAAACTTTTTTTTTATATTGAAAATAATATTTCTAGAAAAACTTACAATAAATGTTTTCTGTGGCTGATTGTATTTACACTATAAAGGAATACCTAACATATGTATCTAGTTTCTTTATAAGCAAATTTCACACCATTAATGAATGTGACAAGTGACAGCCCATAACAACAGATTTAAAGGGAAACAGCAAAACTAAGATAATTCATACACAAATATCTCCATAAAAGCAGTACAAACTAACACCTATAATATACAGTAAGCAAAGGTGAAATTCTGCTTGTACTCAGTTCTGGGACTTGCCTTAATGTTAGTACTTAGAACAAGGACATATTTGATTTGCTTTTCATCCAACACACAAGTCTTCCATCTTACTGTTAGAAAGCAGAGATGTCACAACTCAGAATATAAATAAGCATTAAATATTCTTCAAATGAACCAATAAATGACCTTATGATATCAGTATTTGTTGGCAAGAAGATCACAAGGAGAAGTTATTCAGTAACTTCAACATCAATCACTATTAAACCAATCGGGTAATCTCATCTGGCTGTTTGATTTATATGATTGGTCAATAAAAAAAAAAATATCCAAATGATGTTTTATTGACTGATGCAGTACAATTGTTATCCACCTCTGATATTAGAACATATAATGCCTTTTTAACATTCAATGAAATATGAAGCAAAAAAGAAAAACAACAACATATGAGGTAAGTTTACAATTATGAAAATTTTGACTTAATTGCCTGTTTAACATACATTTGTTTCTTTAAAACTATCAAAACAATAAATATTATGGAATATATAGAACAGTTTTCTGTAGAATGTTAAAATAATATCTATAAGTGTGCTCACTGTGAGTGTTGTTGTATTATTAATCATACAAAATTCTTTGTTGTATTCACATACGAGTATTGGCACTTTTTTGTTGAGAATTTCAACCCTGCAAGCAGGTAATACATAAATTACAAACTATTAATGAAAGATGCTGTTGCAATATGGTTCCATGTTTACAGTATGGTGTGTTGTGAAGTTGAATAAGGAGCCAATGAAATCACTCATTTATGATTTGAGTTATTTTTTTAGTTACATGCAAAATTAAATATAATTAATTTGTTAATACCTAATTCATTTTGTCCAGCACACAATGACTTAAAGCAATTAACAAGAAATTAAATTTTGTTTTTCTAAAGCAAAATATTATTTATTTCAGAATTATAAAAAGAAGCAATGGACATAAAGTAAAACAAGAAAACCATCCAATTGTCCTGGTATTAACAACAATGACTATACAAGTATAGAACACATACAATATTTTCTGTATTGTTTTTGCTCAAAGTACAGTAAGTTCTGATATGTTTATATTCAAATTTTACCTTCAAAGGATGGCCACAATAAACTTTAAAAATAGAACAAAGTGAGAAAAAGCTATAATACTCCTAGCAGTGTGGAGGATATTAAATATTTACAGGAACTTCAATGGACAAGTTACCAAGATACTTTTTGCACCATCATTTAAAAAAGGACCTGATAAACAGATGGCAGGATGCCAAACAATTGTCCTGTGATGGTGTATGACACAAACAACTAATTTTTATATCTTTTGTAGTTAATGTATATTTCATTCTTCATTAAAATAAGTGTTCATTATAATGTTTAATTAATATTTATTACTAAATATTTTTAATTATGATCATTTTGAATTGTTAGATTAGTGCATGGATTTAGGACAAACCTAAAACTTCCAAGCTGGCCCAATATCATGAGATATTGGGATTATAGCAAAAGATATTGCTACAAGCAAGTGTATCTAACTGATGAATCAATGCATGTTAATGATAAATTAGCTACATCCATTACTGAGTTAATTTTTTTGTTCTGATTTATGTTTGTAGCTTGCTTTGATCAGAAGTTAATGACAATACAATCAGACACTTGATTCAACTAAGTTTGTTTCCATTTATTTACATGAAGAAAAACTACAACTAAAACCTATAGCACAATTAGATTCATACCTCCAGTTTCTTCACAGTTATTTTTTATTTTTTCCCAGTCATTTAAATAATTCTCCAAAATGGTGACACTAGGTTCTGGATCATTAAAGAAGCAGTCAGAAAGCCGAGTGCTAAGGTCCATCTGATGTTTCTCAGAATCAATGAGTATAACCTTGGCTGTAACAGTCTGATGACAACAGAATCCTGAAGACTCAGGATCAGCAATCCGTTCATTGGTCATATGCTGTTAAAAAATTAACAACAGTTTAAAAAACATTCTGGATAAAAAATTTGGTACCAAACATTCATATCAGTTTAACCAAGATAATTTTTAAGGTTTGGTATACATGATGAAAAACTTACCACTACGTGAAGTTTTAAAGAATTCAGTAGAAAATTATAATATACAAATCAGTGAACGATGCTCTATATACAGAAAGTTTACTATAAAATGAATATTCTTGAGTGATATCTCAAAGCTAAAAATGCCCAGTTTCTCAATCCATTACCTAATGTGACTTTGATTAATGATTTAGCATATTACATCCTTTCTCTATGCAAGAGCCAAAAGAATAATGATTCTCTTACTGTTTGCTGTAGGCAGAAATGAGTTATTTATTCACAAAAACAACCTTGAAATGTTTTTTTTTAATTACCATTAGTTTAACAAACACTGCAGTCAAATCTAGTATGTAACTTTTCCAAATTGCAGGCATCTCCATTATAATGAATGATATGTTAACCTTACCTTAATATACAAGCCACTAGTCATCTCTACAAACTATGACTGAAATTACCCTCATATAAACACCCCTGGGAAGAAAAAGTAGTAATATATTCGAACAGTTACATATATCCAAACATCTTTTGATATTATGATAAAAACTTGACCTTTATCTATGTGAGCCGTTGGTCATCTCCTAAACATATAATTTACCTGTAGGGATATAAATCCCTGCATGTCTTCAGATACTATGATAGTAAGTTACCCTTACTAATACAATCCTCCTTTAGGATCTAAGGAAATAATTATCCTTACTTTAATAAATAACTTAACAGCTTCAAGAGATCAATATAATAGTCTTACTCTTACTCATATAAATGAAAAACACATCTTTGTGACCACAGATAACTCACTACAACTAATACAAGCCCCTGATTACCTTTAGTAAACAAAGATGAAGTTTATTGTTACTAAAATTATTGCCAAAACTTACTGTAACTAATACAAGCACCCTTGGTTAGCTTCAAAAAACAAGGATGAAACATAACACTACTGGATTCATTACCAAAACTTACTTTAACTAAGAGAAGCCTCTGGTTACCTTTAGTAAACTAAGATGAAACTTAACATTACTGAAATCATTACCAAAACTAACTTACCTAACTTATTCAAACCTGTGATTATATTTAACAAACTATAACGTGACTTAACTTTGCTAGAACCAGTATCATAACTAGCTGAACTTATTATCTTTAGTAAAATGCAGTAAAACTTAACACTACTAGAACCACTACCAAAACTAGTTTAACTTACTCAATTATCTTTAGTAAAATGAATTAAACTTAACATTACTGGAACCAGTACCATAAGAATAAGGTAATAATTCATGTTTACTGACGGAACCTCAAGAATCTGTTTTCAAAACTAACATTTTACCCTTAGCAGTACCAGTCCACAAACATCTCCAAAAAACTAAGGGACCCTGTTTACCTTTATTTACTGACACTACTTCATGAATCTGTTTTTAAAACTAACAACTTACCCTTAATGGTACCAGCCCACGAACATCTCCAGGAAAATCAACAAACATTCCAAATGATGAAAATTGGTTCACAACTCCAAAATAAATTTTTTCAGGCTATAAAAACAAACACGCAAACTTTTGTAGAATGAAAAATAAGATTCTTTGTTAATTATCATAATTCACCTTTAAAGAAAGTACATATTTCCAATTCAAAAAACAAGTCATTAATACTCATTACCAGCTTGTTTGTATACTATTCACTGATAATACGATCCACACATTGCATTATACTGAGTAACATCATGATTTTGTCTGTTTCAGCATTCAGTGTTAAGTACTGATCACTCTCTCTGTAAAATACACAGAGCACTTCAGCAGCAATTAGTTGGATATTACATTAATATTTATGATAATTTGTTTAAATTTTTCTTGTATGACTAATATGCTGTTAGAAACCCTCCAATCATGGACACACAAGCAATATGATGCATAAACAGTTTAGAAAAATGTGTTTATAAAGCTGAGTAGATCCTATACGAACACCATCAGTAATTCTAGAATTAAACTAATTCTTTGTGTGAAATAAATGGATTAACATTTTTGAAAAGTTAACTGTCTACTTAATATTGAAGTTTAAATAAATTACTGATATAAATACAGCTTCAACAAACCTCAAAGTCTTCAAATTTACAGGTTAGACTATCTTCTTTAACCCCATTCACTAACAAAGGTTTTTTACTCACAATCTGGTCTCAGTCAAGCATTTCTCTTTTTTTATATAATGTATTCTCTTAGTGTAGATGAATTTAATGAAGCTTCAAACTTAATTATTATTCCATAATAAAGTTCAATTACTTCTTAACAATTTTTTTATCAAAAGTAAGGTAACTATATACATAATACAATTCATAAATTAATGAATTACAAAATAAATTGTATTAAACATCATACAGCAATACACATAAAACTGAAACCCATACTGATTAGATGTCAATGTTTTTCACTAAAATCTTATAAGTCCTAATGAGATTCAGTCGACTTAGGAAATTTAGTTTATTTTAAAATCCACTTATTAAACTAACAATGCAAAATTATCTTTTTAAATAGGAAAGTTAATAATAAAAATAAATAATAATATTTAAAACATTATACCCAATAACATTATTGAAACCAACTTCAGTGTAAAATGAAAAATGTCATAACATACAACTGAAACACATAAGAACCAAATTGTTGGTTCCTAATATCCACACAGCTTACTAATACATAAAATCTGAATGTGACTCAGGATTCCCATACTTTCAGCAGAAAAAAATTTAAGAATAATTCCAGAATTTTTCAAGCATATTTTTCATCGTTTTCTTAGAATTTTTAGTGTATAGTTGGTGATAAATAACTATAACTTAAAACTACAATGTTATAGTTATTGATCACAATACTAATTTATTTACTTTAACACACTTGTGTCATGCCAAGTTCGATTTACAGTTATCCATAATTTAATTTACCAAACAGTCTCCAGACATATTGACAATTTACATTGTTTCAACCTGTTTCACATAACATCGGGGCCAAGCTATCAAGATATCACAATTAAAAATAACTGACATTACAACCAGACACCTACTTTAAGGGTTGTTTCATAAATTTAGTTTAAGTCCTAACTCAGAAATACATGTGCAAAATAAACACACTGTCAGCCTGAGTGGTGAGTCATAAACATGTTCATAAATTTACTAATTTCTAATTATGTTGGACTCCCCACTGTACAAGGCTTTCTGATTGGGTCAAGCTGTACATAGATTGATGGAATACATCGTACAATCTGCCAATGATACAAATTCTTGCAACCTAAGCTAAATAATACCTATGCAACCAATGAGTAGACTAAATGCTCTCCCCATAAGCAAAGGCACACAATATTAGAGATTCTTAGATTTTTAATAATTTTCAGAAATCTTATATAGAATGAGTGGTAAACATTCATACATTTATAATAGTACATCCGCAACCAAAAGTGACAAAAGATATAAAAAGCTTATACTCAATAAAACAAAAGAACCTACATAGAGAACTATACCAACCAATTTCGATGATGAGGAACCCACTTTGAGACT
>NW_013666414.1:84786-85909 GCF_000517525.1 Limulus polyphemus
AATTAAAACAAATGGAAAAATTAAAACTTTTGCAAAAGGTTTTTTCCATCATCATTTCCAACTTGATGAGGACAAACCTTTGTCGAAACGTTGTACATTTGCCGTTATGTTAAACTTATATTAAAGTTTTTCTTCATTACCCATTCAAGCCATCTCCAGCCATTATTAATACCAACCAATATTCAAATTCTGAGGACTGCCAGAAAAATTTTGAGAGGTAAGGGAATTTGTCTACTTTTTGCATGTTAGTAGTCTATATTCTTTGGTACATTCTTTAATTAAATAAACATTAAGTGCATTACTATCATTAGTATAAAAAAATTATGGTTAACTCTTTTTGACAATCAACAGCAAGAAAAAAAGAAAATTGGTTAAGTAATATATTTTTCATTTTTATTCTTTATGTATAATTATAAAAGTAACTAAAATGTAAAAATTGAGATCCTTTTAAGTTAGTTAAGATTAGATTAGGTAAAAATGAATAATAATAATATTATAATAAAAATGTTTCATGAGTCACACACATGAGCAGCTTGTGGGTAATGTAATTTTTTAGCATAACGTGAGTTGCACATTCCCCAAGTGATTTACAACTTATAATGGCATGGATAGTAGTTAGACATGGTTCAAAGGGCAATAAAACAATAACATTTAATTATAAATAGATGTATATTGTTACGATCTTAGAGCTACTTAGGATAAATGAATGTAGTTTCATGTTACAATCTGAAGTCATTCTAGAAAAAAAAGAAAGTAATTTAGATTAATTTCGATTTTGTTTGGTGGTTACAAGGTCAGTCAAATTGACCGATTCTGTTTTGAGATAGGGTAGAGAAAATAACAGATAAACTATAAAGTTTATTAAAAAAAAGTTTGAAATACATTTAGGAGGTTTTAGGGATTATACAAAGAAAATTTTAGATTTTTGATATAAAGAAATATATTTTTAATTTTAACATGAAAATTACTTTGCATACGGAGTATTCAAAACAAATAATCAATATATTCGTGGACAAATCTTTATTTTATTTTAATAAAAATACTTCAGTAAAAATATCATTTTTTGTATGTGAAAGACATAATATTAACTGAAAGACTGCCAAATTTTGTGAAGATATACACA
>NW_013666414.1:85919-89170 GCF_000517525.1 Limulus polyphemus
TATAAAGACTTTAAACAAGTACAAAGAGGTCATATGGTTGGTCAAATTGACCGAGCCCGTGTTGAGAGAGTTAATAGAAATCTGTTTTGAGCAAGATCTTTTTCTTCATAATGGGAGAAAAACCTGGTTTATTGTGTTATAAAGCTTTAGTTATTAATGGGTGAGCATACTGGCTTATTGTGTTATACAGCTTCAGTTAGTAATAAACATTACTAAACAAAAAGAATGATGATAATTCTAATCACATCTGTCTTTACCACATAAGTTTCCAATATTAATAAAATAATTTCAACTACATTTTGTCTACTCTATACAGATGCTAGAAGAGATGTGAACAGAATAGTTATTAACCTTATCATGAAGTAATATCAAATATTTTGCCAACTAATGATTCATGCAATGCCAGCTGTGGCAATATGTTATAAACCTGTCATTTTATCATATAATTCATATAATACTAATTCTAGGCTACATTTACATGACAATAAATAAAGAGTATACTAACATAACCACAAATAGTTTTAACTAATGAGTAATAAAGGATACAGCCAATCCTTTTCTTCCAAAACAAAGTACATCTGTTATCTTTTCTCCAACTTTGTAACATTCCAGAAGAAGTTGACAAAGCTTGGGGTGGTCAGACAAATGATAGACTGGCAGAAAGGCTCTCTTTGTGGTGGAAACAATCTGAACATCCAAACCCTTCTCCGTTTTAGCCTTTACCTTAACATCAACTAGCTAGAAAAAGAGAAGTCTGTTCTTTACATACATTTCTTACATATCATAATTTGAAAAATGTTAGGCACTTTATATAATGTGTTTTTGCTTGAAGTAATTTCATAATTTGTTGTTAATTAAGCTCAATCTTTGAAAAAATATTCTGAATGACAAGAGAACCACATTTGAAATTACATGATTAGAACTAAGATATGACTTTAAAACATAAGTATTTAAACAAACACAGACATTTTTTTTAATATGTGACTAGATAACCTAACTATATAACATTCACAAGCAATCAACAAGTATTATGAATAACTTTATTCCATTACTAAAATTTTTATATCTGACATGAATGTCAACTTAAAACATTATTTGTGCAGTTTTAAGTTTAAAGCTAAAAACCAATGTGAAAAATAACTCCTAAGTCAATAACAAAATAATGATATTGATTTGACAGTTTTCTATAAATGCAAGTTGGCACCTTCTTTATTTTCTAACTTTTTGCTATCTTTTTCCATACGTAGTTTGAATTATTTGATCAACTCTTGCTAACATGGATACCATTAAAGATAAGATAACCAAAAGCTTGCTTGAAAAATAACAAGGTGATGAGTATTTGTAAAGCTGTTTTACACTGTAATAACAACACTTAAGTGATTGAAAATCAAAATTTACAGAAATACAATGTTCACAACTTTGAAAGCTTATAACACTAAAGTGGACATTTAGAAAATCACACAATGACACTAAATGCAAATAAATTGCTCTTTTCCAGAAGTTTTGCACAGAAACTGTGAACATATGTATCTAAAATTAAAGTTACTATCAGACAGATCTAAAAGTAAGCAAACAACTTCTTACTGTAACAAATACTACACTGTACCTTTCCCATTTCAAACACATTAGGAACAGACATATCTCGTATTCCGAAGGGCTTCCTTTCTTGTAACTGTAAAGACACGAGATCATCTGTTACATTTTGATTATATTTTTAACACACTAATAACATTGGCACAATTAAAAACATCTCTATCGAAATTAAAACAATAGCACACTAAACTTCAGATGGTTCTTTACTATGACTAAAATTCATTTAATAATATAATATTTTGAGCATTTTGTAAGGTATGTTAACATTTTCATAAACTGAAAATGTATTTCCAATAATACTTACTTCTGCTGACACCATAGCTATTTCTCGATATCTCTAGGGTTTTCACTCTTTGCCCATCTGAGCACTGAAAATGATACTTCCAGTCTTTTATACACCACTCAAATGTCCTTGGCAAATTCTCCACCAATTTCAATGCACCATCTACCTAGGTACTGTATATAAGCACCTCATTCAGATAATGTAATAACTTTTTGAAGAAATAAACTGGCTTTTAGTGGTGAGGTAGGGCATAAGAGCGTCAGTGGAGGTAAGTACTATTGGAAAAACATTTTCAGTTTAGGAAAATGTTATCTTCCAAAACATACTTACCTACCCTGACACTATAACTAGAATCCCACATTAAGAAGGTGGAGGGGCCAGTGCAGGTATGAATGATCCAGAAAGCATCTGTATAGAACAGAAGTGTACCAAGATAAAGATGGTACAAGAATGGGGGAACAGCACTACATCCAGAACAGGTATGCTCTTCACCAGAACTCCATTTCTATATCAAAGGTGGAACAGAGTACAAGTAATTGTCAGTATAGGTCAGCCCCAACCAGACAGCCAAGGTTCCACAACTCGGGGTTGGAATTAGGGGGTCATGGTACCTATTTCCCATGTTGGTGGCTGGGGCTATTGGACTGCAATATTATATATGTTTTTGATTGGATCCCAACCTGTAGCAATAGAGTGATGGGTTTTGCAACCATTGGAATCACGATGAGAAAGTAAGCAACACCGAAGTGGATAAACTTTCTCCTTCATCTGAAGAAGTCAAAAAAGCAACACACCAGGCTCAGAATGATGGGATCATGTATGCCATACTCAACCAAAGGAACAGAACTCATCCAGTCTGAAATTATGAACATTCCTTCTCACTCCCTAATCTAGTGGGCAAGGAATATTCTGCATGCCCTAGGAATTATGGAGAAGACACGGAACCTGTGTTCAACCAAGGACCTAGGATGGGATCACATCTCGTTTGGATTATGAGGATATAGTGGACTTCCTTCCATAGACAATATACAAAACCGACATTGATCCAAGAGAAGGGCCACGCACCCCCCCCCCAAACCGGAGAGCTTCATGTCAAATCTGAACCGGAATTATGAGTAGGTTCCCATGGAGGCTGGTACGTACCACTCCTACTAAAATCTGGGAAAAACATCCAAGGACCTGAGTAGGAGAGCCCCCAACTTCACCTTCTTCTCCAAGAGTGAAGGAACATACTCAAACACTATGGAGGAAAAGCCTCTGTCTGCCACCCCAGCAATTGGAAACTGGGGTGGTAAGGGCTCCCACGCTCCACTAGTAGAGTCTGGGCAGTCTATAATAATAAGATAATACCATCCAGTAAGCACCTAGATGGTTT
>NW_013666414.1:90043-98904 GCF_000517525.1 Limulus polyphemus
AAAGTCATTTGAGTCAAAGAATATCAAGAGTTTTGAGTAGACCTGATAATACTGAGGATTCAAAAAAACGTCCGATATTTGGAATACCTAAAAATAGTGGATAAGAATGCCGTATATATATATATATATATATATATAAAGCAATTGTAAGTGAAGCAAGACCCCTCTCAAATACCCAAGTCATAAAACAGGATATGGTAGATACTTTAGGATAAAGAGGGTTGAAATTCCTTTTATAATACCACTGACAATAAGTATTTCATTTCCATTGATGAATGGCAGTGGAGAGATTTAGTTAAATACAGAGAAACTATAGAAGTTAAACCCTGATGTTGGGTAAAGGACTGCATAACTTTCCAGCATGAAATTGAGTTTTCGAACACCTGGGTGGAAGATGTCTGATTGAGGTTGTCTCAGAGACTGCCAATGTGGAAGAGGTAGAGGAAGACATACCTACAGATACCAAACATTTGAACTGGTTAATATAATGAAACCAAGATAACTCAGTAGGGAGTGGAGCAAACCATAATCAGAAACCAGGACCATAGCCAAATCGGGAGAAAAGGCATAAAGATGTATACCTGTCCAGTCCTGACTGAACATATCTATTGTCATTGCTTGAGGATGAGGTATTGGAGACCAAAACTGAGAGCAAATCCACTGGAAAACATTAAGATGTATCATCCATTCTGTTGGAAGAATCTGGTTAGATCAAGACAAATAATCTGCAATTAAATTCATCACTCCTGAAACATAACATGTTAAAAGACTGATACAATAGAAATTAGCCCAGTAGAGAAGATCCAAGGTACAAAAACAAGGTCTCGAGAATATGTGCCTCTTTGAATAAAAATCTGAGATACCACAGTGGAATTGTCAGAATGTAACATGACAATTTATTTTCCTTCAAGAGAGACAGACCTTGTCCCATTGCCTGGTGTATTGAAAGGAGTTTGAAAACGTTGATATGGAGGGTAGACTCGACTTCTGTCCAAATACCCTGGAACTCCTGACCTTGAAGATAAGTTCCCCATCCCTGAAGAAATGCATCTTGGAATAGATTGATCTCAGAATGATGTGGTGGAATGGGTACCAATCACAATCGACGATGTTGCTCCTGAGTAATGAGACAGGATGATCCAAAGGATCCGAAAGCATGATTCGTTGATTGTGCAGTGATCAATGAATGGACCTCATATGAGCTCGTCCCAAAGGAATGAAGCTCCAGGGATGCCCCCCATCCCCAATAGAGAGAGAACCATCCATGTAATAGGAGAAGGAGACACAAGTAAAAGCCTGACGGCTCTTTCCATGGCTTGAAGCTTGATAGTGGTTGGTTGAGCAGGACTTAAGAGTATTAAAAAACACCCCCAGATGGACAAGATATTGTGTTGGTGACAGAATAGATTTCTCCAGTTTAATAAGGAAGCCCACTTTTGTGGTTTCTGAAAGGAGGATCTGAAAGTGTTGTTCTGCTACTTGACAGGATGGTGCCAGACGAATCCATTCATCCATATAATGATGTGTGTGCAGGTCCAAGGAATGTAGATGACGAGAAAAGGCTCAAACAGCTCTGCAGAAGACATAAGGTGCTGATGCAAGACCAAAAGATAGAGCCCTAAACTGCAGAACCTGACCCTTGTGCATAAATCTGAGAAACCTCCAGGAACATTCTGCTATGGGAATGTGGAGATAAGCATCAGTAACATCAAACTTGGTCATCCATAGCCCTGGAGCAAAGTGCCATCATATGTTGAGGAAGGATTCCATAGTAAATTGAGGAGGATCTGAAATTAGTTGAGTTGAGACAGATTAATGATTTGATGCCAATTTCCTGTCTTCTTGAGTACCACAATTAAATGGAAATAAAATCCTGGAAGAACTGGATCAACCCTCTACTACCACCCTTTTGACTAACAGCTCTCTTATCGCCTGGGAATAAAGCTCCACTCGTTGTGAATATGTTGGAGGTGAAAAGACAACAGGTTGTGCAGATAAAGGTGGAGGTGATGTAAATTGAGTGACCAACCCTAAATTCAGAGCATGGATCCCTGATGAAAGAACTCCATACGTCCATAAAATGATGTAAACATGGTCCCACTGCTGTCCTGCCCACGGGATAGATACCGACGCTGTTGGCAACAGTTTATCCCAGATGAAAATCCTCGAGAATGCAGATAGACTAGTATGGGAACCAAAGGGAGGGGGCAGGAAAACTAAGAGCCAACACTTTCGAATTAGCTCCAGAAAGGCGAAAAGTCAACAACAATAAAGAAGAATGTAATCAAACTGAATCAAATCTTGATTCTAAAGTCTCCAGAACTCCCGCAAACAACATGGGACAAAGAAAAAAAGGAGCTTCCCGTAACTCCCTGAGGGCAGAAGATTGTAAAAAAACAATCTTTACCCAATAAATCCCAACAGCAAACAAGCCAGAAAACCAGAGAAAGAACTGAAGAAGATGATCAGTCTAAGCAAGACATCAGCACAAACCTCCAACTCGACCTTAAATTGCCAAGGATAACATTAATAGGCTTCCAACAAAAGTTGGATCAAAGAAAATACTGAGAAAACTGATCTGTTTAAAGTTGTTACAGGTTCCAAACAATACCTTCATAGGTCCAAAATGGAGGGTCCATTCCTCGAGAATCAAAATATACTTCCTTCTGGTGGTGATAAGCCAAAGCATGCTGTTCCGATAAATGAGGGAGACAAGGCATACATACCCTGTCGCATAACTGTGCAGCAAATCTCCCAGCGTGAAGAGCAATATCAGGAGGAGGGGGAAAAACCAAGTAGTTATTTGCCTTCCTTGCTGTCAACAAGGAAGGGGTAGAGTCAAATACAATAGGAGAGACACCCAAAACATTATAAACCCGAGTAACCAACTGAAGAAAAGGGGCTGGAGATGGTTGATCAAAATGATCATCTGTTGAGGCCAACCTAGTAAAAGAAGGAGCTGGAAAAAAACGAGTCTAAATTATTCCCAGCTGGTCAGAATCATGTGTAAAAGCCACCTCAAAACTCCGCAGAGAGACACTCCTGTTCCGCTTATATGTGCCCATCATGCAACAGATCATATCATAGGCAGCATTGACTGAGAGTGATCCCTTCCCTGGTCATTGACAAATACCAGATAACACATGTTGAAGAGGAGAGGTCCGATTGGCCTCCATAATAAAAACATTAACTTGAGAATTCACACCCATCAGTAGGTTTTTTTTCTTTTTTATTATCATTAAAGTAATTTATAAATTTACAAAGATATAACCATAGTAATGCAAACCACGTTCAAAGTCGCAATGTAAATTGTGAATAAACACAACATTCCTGTTTACAGAAACCCATGCCAAATGCTTTGTTGAGAAAAAGTGATTACATTATCTGAATGAGACACTTATACACAGTAACTAGATAGAGGGTGCATAGCTGTTGGTGGAAAAATTTGCAAATTAGAATTTGCCAAGGGCATTTGAGTTGAAATCGAGAAATAGCTATAGTGTCAGTGAAGGTAAGTATGTTTTGAAATTATCATTTCACTTCAAGTTATATTTTCTTATTTCTTTAGCAAGCATAATTTCTAAACAAACAAATTAACATTCAATCAGTTATTAAAATGGTACTCCTATATTATAAATAGTTTACTTCATCACAAATAGAGTATAAAAAATTACTGTTCTCAATTATGTTCCTGTTTATTTCATGCTACTCTGACTCTCACAATAAGTAATTTTTTTTACATTTGAGATTACCACGTAAGTTGGTGAGGGGTACCTTGATTTAAATATATCATAACATTATAATTATTACTGACACTTTCAACTAAATAAACAAAAGTGTGCATTGATCAAGTTGTTTAATTTAGGTGTGCTATAAGATGAAAGGTCAGTTTAATTCACGACAAAAATTACTGCTTCTTTAAAGAATTCCCAACATAATCATTAAAACGTCAAAAAATATAACACTAACCTACAAACTGAGAGCATCACAAAATTTTTCATTTTGCTATCCCCTACTCAGCAGACATGAATGTTTAGTTGTCAACTGCTGATCCTACTCAGCAGACATGAATGTTTAGTTGTCAGCGGCTGACCCTACTCATCAGACATGAACGTTTACTTGTCAGCGGCTGACCCTACTCAGCAGACATGAACGTTTAGTTGTCAGCGGCTGACCCTACTCAGCAGACATGAACGTTTAGTTGTCAGCGGCTGACCCTACTCAGCAGACATGAACGTTTAGTTGTCAATTGTTGATCCTACTCAGCAGACGTGAATGCTTAGTTGTCAATTGTTGATCCTACTCAGCAGACGTGAATGCTTAGTTGTCAATTGTTGATCCTACTCAGCAGACGTGAATGCTTAGTTGTCAGCGGCTGACCCTACTCAGCAGACGTGAATGCTTAGTTGTCAGCGGCTGACCCTACTCAGCAGACGTGAATGCTTAGTTGTCAGCGGCTGACCCTACTCAGCAGACGTGAATGCTTAGTTGTCAGCGGCTGACCCTACTCAGCAGACGTGAATGCTTAGTTGTCAGCTGATGATCCTACTTGTTCTATCATGAAAGGAAATATCCACAAAGACAGATAGTACGTTGAACACACTCCTAATAAATACGTTTCTAAATTTCACCTTCTGCACATATAAAACTCTATAATCTACTAACGAACAACTAAAAGACAAAAACAGGGAAACCTTAAATCTGCACACTATTTGGAAGAAGCCTAGTGTGGGTCAAATATTTTAGCTTAGATGTCTCTCATTTCATTTTTTTATGACAAATAGCTTTAGTCCTTTAAAAAATTAAAAAAGATTAATAGCAGTGATGTCGGTAAAATTTATGTCCACAAAAAATGTAATTAATTTCACGAAAAAAGAGATTGTAAATCCTCTAAATTTTTATCCTTACATTTAAAATTATCTCCAAAGTAACCCTAACATTAATAACAAAAGTGAAAATCTGTAGAACATTGTGAAAATTATCATCCTGTCATCATATGCAGGGTCTATCACTAAATGTATCCAAACAATAACATACAACTAATAATAACCTATGGCTAAAAATTTACTCTAGCTTTAATACAAGAAATATCCATTAAAAATGTTTTTATGAAGAAAATAAGAACAACTTCTGTGGTGAAGCATTACCCTGAGAGACAATGTGAGTCTCTGTTCATCAAATGAATAAGACAGAACACGACACCTCACAACCTGGCCAACGTAAAAGACTTTATCAGCAAACTCAATCCATGTTTCACTCAGTTCTCTTGCAGGAACCCAACCCTGTAATAAAACAAATATTTACACAATCTAGCAGTCTAAGAGGGTTTTTAAAGTAGGAATAAAACATAGAATCTGTCAAGAAGAAGGACCTATGTAATGTATAAAACATAATTAAAGGTTCAAATGATAACCTACAATATCCACTGTTCTCTAAAGAAAACATGAAACTTCCTCCTATGTAGCAATGAATAAAAACTAAAAGGGGTCAAAATCTAGGTGGCTGCCAAGACAACCAAGCTCTCAATTTCAGAGGTCGACTGTTTTTTTTACAAAAACCCAGATGTGGTGCAGGTTGTATACTACATCATCTTGAGAATTAAATGTACCTCATACATTGACAATTGTTGTTTGTTTTTTATGTACCTCACATTTTTTTTATATATGTGCAAAATAAAAATTAATAAATAAATTCTTGTTTTTTAAGTCCTTTGTTCTTTATACATGGGCACAGCTATGATTGCAATAATATTCTGAAAACAATATGTTCATAGTTTTAAACTGTTTGAAAATATTTAATGTATGAGTTGTTCTTACATCATTGGTAAGTCAGGTAAAATTCAAAACATAGGAAAACAAACAATTATTGTCAGTTATGTATTATTATATGAAAATACCATTTTTATTGTCATTAAAATGTCATTATCCAATTATACAACTCAAATGTGGCTTCACCTGTTACATAATTAATTTAACAACAATAATCATTATGTTAAATGTTGTTTCTACTACTTATAAACATCTACACATGTTCTTTTAACACAGGTATTGTCCTACTGATTGCATTAACCTTGACTTTAACCTCCAAAGATTATATAGTTCAATCTAATTAAAGTATTTTCACTGTAACCTCTGAAGATTTACTTCTAACTAATTACATTAACTTTTACTGTAACCTCTACAGTTATATATTTCTACCTAATTACTGTAACCTTTACAGTAACCTCCACAGGTTATATATTTCTACCTAATTACTTTAACCTTTACAGTAACCTCCACAGGTTATATATTTCTACCTAATTACTTTAACCTTCACTGTAAACTCCAAAAGTTATATACTGTATTGGCCTGATTATAAGGCAATGTTTTTTGCTTACTAATTAGGCTGTAAAATTCATAGTCACTTTATAATCGCAGCCAACCACAGCCCCTTTCCCCTTAATCTAGCCTGTCGCATTCCTGAATGCATCTGTCTATGCATGCGCACCAGATGTTCTCTCAAGGTCATTGCTAATTCTTGCAACTAATCCACCTGCAGGTTGTTCAGTTATAGTACTGATTTTGCAGACGTAAAAGGACGTTATGACACTCAATTTATTTTTCTTTCCCATGGTTTCTGAAAATGGGGGTTGCCTTATAATTCGAGATCGCCCTATAATCAGGCCAATACAGCATATCCATCAACTTTACTGTAACATCCAAAAGTTTATATATTTCTAACTTATTGCATCAATCTTTATTGTAATCTCCAAAGGTTATTTATCTCTACCTTATTACATCAACCTTTACTGTAATATCCAAAAGTTGAAATATTTCTCACTAATATCTTTTTCAATGTGTATATATTGAAATATATAGTTATATGCCAAAATTTTGTATCTGATACACTTGCTATGATTTCACTAACAAGTAACTCTATATTCCTATATTGATTTTTAAGTAAAGAAAATGTGAATATCATCATTTATGTATCACATAAATCTTAAAACTTATCTACTTTACTGTGTTTGTAAGTTTCACAAGTAATAACTGATCTTTTAAAAACAACATTTTGGTGGAACGTCCTAAAAATTTTAAACATCCTCTGAAAATTGAATGCTGATTTTAACTATTCTTTTTTTAACAGTTTCCTATCTTTATAACCAAAACATTTCATCACTTTTAATTTCTTTATTATCACTAACTAACCTTGATATCATTGTAGAAACTAACAAGAAGCCCCTTTTCAGTTGCCAAAACCACAGTCCCCTCAACAATCAAGTCTGGGTACGCATCCTCATATTTAGAAAGTATGGGAAGTTTGGTTGATATCAGGGCCTTCTTACAAGTGAGCCACAGCCTTGGTGAATATCCAGTTGTATCAGCACATAGTACCTAATAGACAGAAATAACCTTAATAGTAACAACAGTGAAAGTTTTTGCACAAATTTATGTATATATTGTACTTTATGAAAATGACACCTTATTACCATTAAACTGAATTTCAGTGTATCTGTCAAAAAAAGTTTGAGTAACTTTTCCAAATCAATGGTAAAAATATTCTAGTTAATTTAAAGCTTCATGCCAAGAAAATGTCTATTTGTTTAAGAAATGTATCTGTTCTATGATGAAACACCAGGGTTATTATGTGTGTAAGTAACATATTTTTAATGTTGTTATTTATTTGTTAGCTAGAGAGAGCTGCAGGTTTTTGACAGTGTAATGGGGCATTAATTTTACATTAGTCCTAGAAACCTCTAGGACAAATTTAGATTCCAAAAAAAATCGTTCATGAAGCTTCTAATGAGAATTTAGTTGAAAGTTAGTTGAGATAAAAAGAGTTACTGTGCTACTTTATACAAGTGGATTCATTGTATGTTAGTCCTAGTACTGTTGTTAAAAAAAAAGAGATATCATTTGTAAACAGAAAACAAATAAATTACAACAGTTTAAAAGAGGTTTCAGCCTAAAGTAGCCTTTAACACTTTCAATACGAGCTCAGCCAATTTGACCAACCACGTAACCTTTTTGTACTTGTTTAAAGTCTTTATAGATTTAATACTTATAACTCTCAATATAGTGGGTATATCTTCATGAAATTTGGCAGTCTTTCAGGTACTATTACAAGTCTTTCATAAACAAAAACTCGTATTTCTTAGTGAATTATTTTTTAAAAAAATAACAAAGATTTGTCCCTGAATATATTGAGTATTTGTTTTGATTAGTCCATATGCAAAGTAATTAGTTTTCCTCATCTCAAAATATCAAATTTCCTTTGCGTAATCCCTAAAATCTCCTAAATGCATTTCACACGTTTTTTTTCTGTAAAACTTTATAGTTTGTCTGTTATTTTCTCTACCCTGTCTCAAAATGGGATTGGTCAATTCAACCAACCTCGTAAATCACACAAAAAAAATAATCGAAATTATCCTAAATTAACCTTTTTATCTTTCTAGAATGACTTCAAATTGTAACATGAAACTACATTCGTTTATACTAAGTACCTCTAAGTTCGTAACATTATACATCAATTTATAATTAAATTTTATTATTTTATTGCCCTTTAAACCATGTCTAACTACTATCCGGACCATTATAAGTTGTAAATTACTTGAGGAACATGCAGTTCACATTTCACTATTGAATTACATAACCCACAAGCTACTCACGTGCATGCCTCATGAACCATTTTAATTATATTATTATTATTACTTATTTTACCTAATCTAGTCTTAAATAACTTAAAAAGATCCAGTTTTTTTTTAGGTACTTTTACAATAATAAATAAATAAGAAATAAAGAAAACAAGAAATAAAGTACTTACCAAATCTTCTATTTTCTTGCTGTTAGGTTTCAAAGAGAGTTAACCCTAATTTTTTATAC
>NW_013666414.1:98914-112218 GCF_000517525.1 Limulus polyphemus
AATTAAATAATGCAACAAAGAATATAGACTAATAATATACATGCAAAAAGTAGATAAATTCATTTACCTCTCAAAATTTTCTTGGCTTTCTAAATATACGACAAGAGCCGTTACAAATTCATCCAAGCTAATCGTTAATTTTCCCACGGGAACGATGTTGTTACTCTGAGTGAAACTGAGGATTATCTGTTCATAACACAGTGTTATACAATACGTCATTTGATAGATGAAAACCTTGACTTTCTATTGGTTATAGGTAATAGATAATGAAATGTAAGAGAACTATCAACAAATTCTGAAAGAGAGGATGTGACAGGTGGGTATGGCAGGAGGGGTCTGATTTTCTATTCGGTAGCTCTGTAACCAAACAAAACTGATAACTATAAAAATTATGGTTTGTCTGAGCAATAACGATTTTATAGAGAGTAATTTTCGAGGGGTGATGGATAAAATAGGGATGATAACATGCTAAGACAAAATGTGTCACGTGGATTACTCTTGTGGAAATTCAGGATTTTTTTAATATTTCCTTAAGAACTTAAAACTTGTATACTATTAAAATATGTATTATTACCTAAGATTTTATGCTATTCTAATTGGAATAACATAAACAAAAAGCAGTATAATAAAAGTTTGAATGTGAGACACTAAAACCTTGTGTCATGTACGGTAAAGGATATCTGGGGCTATAGGGTTAGAGGAGGAAATAACCAGATTTCTTTCCCTAAAGCAGACTGGACATTGAATTATTTCACCTGACAATTTAAAATAACCCATAGAGAAATAATAAAGTTACATCTGTTTTTATGGAGGAACACTAGGGTTATTACGTGTGGCAGTAAAGTATTAAAGCTGTTTTCTATAAGAAAATGAGGGCTATTATGTGTGGCAGTATAACATCAACAGCTCTTTTTAATGAGAAAATTAGAATTATTACAAATGGTTATGAAGTGTTAGCAACTGTTTTTAAAGAAAAACAGTATGTATGTCTGTATGGTATTTTTAACTGTTTATATTATGTGGTTGTATGCCAAAAAAAGTTATCAAAAATATACAATCAGAGAGTTTTGGCACATAAATTGTATCTCTGGACCTTTATTTAAAGTATATAGTGGTTTTTTTCTTCCCACAACATAAGAATTTAATTAACACAAATATGTTATTTGCAATTTTTATGAGCATTACATTTTAAAAAACATTTCTTTTCAATAACCAGTATCAAAATTCTTTACACATACCAAAAAATTTCATCACCATTCAAGTCTTAATTTGAAAATGAGGACAATATAACTTAAAATATTGAGAAGAATTATTAAATAGCCACAGATACAAAATAAAATACATGTGCATTACCTGGCAAGTGACTTTACTTTCAGGAGGAAACATCTTTTCGGGGTGTTGGACAGGTACATCTGAAATATGAAGGTCTCTGACAAAGCCTCGAATGTTTGACGACAATCTCACCAACATTCCTAAATGCACGTGTCTCTCAACAGTTCCCTTAATTTTGGCAAAAAGGACAATAAAGTCAATTTAAGCTTATCAGTGTAAACATAAAATGCCATTTTCTTCCACTTAATAATTTCTTTGTACAATTCATATCTTAAAATATATATATATTACCTACTGTTTAATTCTCTTTACAAAATTGCTTAATTACAGGAAAAACACACTGATTCACTCATCAGAGTAATTAATTATAGAACAAAGTACTGGACCATGAATTCCAAAACCAGGGGGCAGAGCCCCAAAACATGTGTGTGTGGTGGGGGGGGGGGTTGCAAATTTAATGTGAATAAAAGAGACAACAGAAGTAAGTTGTTCCATGTCTTTGGATTAATTTAGCAAGGTTGCCTAATGTCATGAAGAGATGGCTTTGAGCTACAAAAATTAATTAACTACCCAATACTCTCTACAACAATAAAAATAAATATAAGAGTTGATCAAAATTACTATCCAAACATTACAATAAATATATATCAGTAGTCAAGTTGGCTCAAAAAATCATGTCCTGGTCTTGGAATAAATCAATTGCAGGGAAAAAAACTCATTATGCATTTACGGTATGCATAAAAGTGAGAAAAGAATGCAACACTTTCTTAGACTGTAAAAGAGTGCCTTTGTTGTTCTCCTTCTGACAGTAGAAATATTTAACAAACGTGTATGCAACTTACAACAAACTTGCAAAATACTTTAGTATCTAGTTTTGTCTTAACCCTTCTGCAATGGGAGTCCTGTAAATGCTTTTATGCCCAAGTCACTGTGTTACATTCAAAATTTAATTACACCCCTTTACTATCAGTGTATGTGAATGAAATTAAGATTATAATGTATGTTATGATTCAAAGTTTTATTTTATAAAGTTTTAAGTCCTTTATTTCAAAAAGATATCTTTAAAAACTACTTAACTTCAAATGTATTGTCACGTGACCAAAGAAACTGTAATATGCCTCAAGGGCACCATTGACTTGTGTTGAGATGAATAATAAGTGGTAAAGAACAAGAAAAGAAAAACATTAAAAATTAACTATATGTGAATAGGAAAAGACCTGAAATTATGAATTTAACAAAATGAAAATCTTTAAAGATATTCTACAAAATATTAAAAGGTATATGTTTTTTTCTATTTCCTAATTTTAATTATTCCATTGCATTATACATTGATGATAATAGCTAGAGTTAGTGATATGGTAGAGAAACTGAAAAATAAAACAAACATTTACCTTAAAACACTTTTTATATCCTTTTAGGAGGTTCTAGAGATTATGCAAATGAAACATGAAACTATAAAATGAAGAAAAGTATTTTTATACTTCAAATGAAAATCACCTTGCACTTGATTCGTTAATAGTTTTAATGCAAGCAACTACAATAAAAAAAATACATATTTTTAGTAAATACACTTGATTATAATAACTTCATTCTTTGTGTACGAAATACTTATGATCTTTAACAATATCATACCAGTTTTCAAATGGATATGTTACAATATTTCAGGGGTATCGCATGTATTATCGTACAAGTGAAATTCAGGACTCGATTTCCACATGTTAAACGAGCCCACCATGAAAAGGTTAAAGAAATTCATATATTTATATTTCATTTTACCATTATTTTCTTTTATGTTATGAAATGTCCAATATTTTGTTGTGAGACACTGTGTTAAACAATACTGAAAATACTTCCTTTCATTTTAGAATTTCAATTTTTTTCAAATGTTGATAAAAAAAAAAGTCCATAATTACATTCTCAACTGGCAGAGAAGCCACTTGACTATAGAAGACAGTAAAGTCTTGATAATTCTTTTGATGAAAGGACCCAAAATTGAACATTTCAATTACAGATGTGAGATCAGAATCTTCACTACTGCAGACAAGCATAAGTTCCAAATTTAAATATGCATAATAGCTTCATTTGAGACATACAGTCTTAATACTGTTTAAAATGTATAACAACATTGAAACATTTTCCACTGTGTTAGTTAAATTAAGTTTTGTTTTCATTTATCTATTTATTCTACTCTTTTAACTTTTGCTTTATTTTTAAATTGATTTTTAATTAAACATGAAAGTAAAAATGCAAAATGATACAATGTTAATTACACTGTAATTTAGTCCTAAGAATTTAGTCCTGTTTTAAATCTATTGCAAAACAAGTTTTACAATACAAACCTTGCTGTTCAGTATTTACTTATTTAAATCTGAATTAAAATTAGAAAATAAATTATGTATTAAGAAATCAAAAGTATTTTAATGAAAATCAGTTCTACAAGTTATATGAATTAAACCTGATAGAAATTTATTCTAAGTTATGAACTAATGCTTTTCAAAACTGGTTAAAAAAGTCAACTTAGATTTCATGAAAATAATAGTTCTACAATAGCTATGTAAGATATTACCAGTCTGATTCTATATCTATTTATAGAATTTATGAATAATTCATGATCAATGAGGTGTTCCATACATGCATTCAAACAGTCCAAAAAATAAGGGTGGTGTTTCTTAAAACAAGTGAACAATAAATTTGATGTATTATGGGTTGAATTGAAATTAAATTAGCAAAAACTACACATGTATCAATTTCTTAATCGCCATAAACTTTATAATAAATGATTCATTGACATAATTTATCATATGGCACGTGACAAAGCATAAATACTGATTCATACGCAGTTCAGGGAGACCTCCTTTTGACAACTATTAGGTTCAAGCTTTAGAGGTTGAGGAGTTAATATAAAGGCATGTTTTCATGAAGATTGTTTATCTTGGTAAAGTGGTGAAATTCCATTCATGTGTGGAAACAAATTATAGGTAATTATTTTAGCACAACTCTTGAAAGGTGGGGTGCAAATGTTTTGGCACATTTTAGAACACATGGACAAAAAAGCTAGCTCAACTACTGATTTTTTTGTATACATAAAAAACAAGACAAAAGTGTGATCCCGATTTTTTCTCACACTATACTCAAGAACAGTGAAGTTATTTGAGCTACTTTAATAGTAACTGCTATTTCATACAGCTACACAGTTTCTCCTCACCACAAGTCTGCTTCTTTAAGAATACTTATTTTAACCAAATCAATTCCTTAATAAGAAACAAAAAAAGTCGATTTAAACTACAGTTTTCTGAAGATAAGATACTAATGAATAGAAACTTCTGAAGTATTTTTTAAGCTAACTTCTCAAATAAAAAAGATAACTAAGAGAGCAACTGCTGTTAGCTAAGACTTTATCTTCCTACATATGAAGTATAATTTGTTTATAATCTTATACCAAAATATAAAAATTCAATCTCTGTTACTGTAAGGTTTGAATGTAATTTAAACCTTAATTTATGGCTTTGGTACAAAAAGCTAATATCTGGCTTCACAAGAACCCTTGGAGATTTTACAAACACACAAAGAAAAGTTCTCTTTCCAACCTCAAAGACAGCTCCTGGTATCAGCTCCTCATTTGTGATATATTTACGCTCAAGGACTGATCTATTTTAAACAAAAAAAAAATATCCTTACCTTCAAATATTTTCTGTGAAAGAACCATATACATTATATATAAACAAATAAAAAAAAACAAAAACAAAAATGGGTTCATTTTCTTATACGTAATTGTGGAATATCCTACTTTAATGTTTTGGTTTCTTTAATATTGAAAATGAGTCAGGTTTAAAACCTACTAGTTGTAGCTAACAGAAACAAAACTGAACACATCAACAAAACATAATACTGTAATAAAAACCCATAATTAACACTTTAAAATTCTACTTTTTAGGTGTTCTCTTCAACATTATGTTCATTACGGGACATAAAAAATTTTTTTATTAAACAAGTAATATGTTTAAAATATGAAACAACGCAAGTTACTCCCTGTGTGTAATTCTAAAACAAACAATAATAAAAATTTGCACCAACACAAAGCTTAAGTAATAGGCTTTTTAACTTTGATTTGTTCAAAATATTGACTACTTATTTATCTTTTCCTTCTTTTTATTCTTTAAAGAATATATCAGTACATTTAATGCCATAGCTTTCCTTTACCTTTTCAGTGATAGTTTCACAACTCCATCTAAGTAGTCTAAGGCCATAACTCGACATCTGAAAATGAGAGAACTGCAACTTTAATATTTGTAACATCAAAATATCAGAAACTTCCTAATTTAAAAGTAACTACCACAAATAAATTTAAAGAAATATCAAGTAATATGAAAATTCAAGGACTTTTTCCAAGTTCATTTCAAAAGAACCATAAAATTCTGGAAAGTTAGAATTTTTTTTTATATTTAAGCTCTTGATGCTCCTCATTTTAAAGGCAAATAATAAAGCCTACATACTTTCAAACACTTCAGAAGTTGTTTTCCATTGAAAGTCTAAGTCTCCAGACAGTACGAGACTGGGGTTTCTTCTGGACTACTTGTTAGTTTGTTTTTGTGGCAGATGAAATTAGCTTTTCTGGATTTTATACATTATTAACAGAGGCCTCCTAATTTCCGAGATAAACTCAACACCGAACTTCAATTAGTACCTTGTAAAAACTAATAAATGTTCTTGACCTTGAACTACTGAAAGTTTTTGACCAATATAATTTATATCTCACCAATTTCAGCTACAAAAAGCTCTTAACTTGCCTACTTTACACACTGCTATCAACTTGAAATCCCAGACTTTTCTTACATAATTTATATATTATCAACAACATGAATCACCAAAAGTTATCCTACATCATTTATACATCATCGACAACTTGAACTACTAAAAGTTCTTGACCTACATCAATTATACATCACTAACAGCTTGAACTACTAAAAGCTCTGGACCTATATAATTTATACATAAACTGACCTACTAAACATTCTTGACCTACATAATTTAGACATCATTAACAACTTTACCTTCTAAAAATTCTTGAACTACATAATTTAAACATCATTAACAATTTGAAGATCTAAAAGTTCTTGACCTACATAACTTACACATTAACAACTTGAGCTACTGTTGCTATTTTAGTATTTTTAAATGAAGTATGTACCTGTGAACTGATCCAACCAGGAATGAATCCTTTACATTTTCGATCTCGGAATCTGACAGTTCAGATTTCTGGGGAAAAAAATTCATTTATGCAACAAACATTTTTTGTAGAAGTTAAATTTAAAATATTATGGTTTAATAAAACCATAAAATATAACTTATATATATATATCCAAGTCTCAAACTTGCGAGTTCCAGTCTTTACACAAGTTCCATTTTCATAAAAAATTAAGTCTTAATATTTAGGTATAACTTTAATAAAATATTAATACCATTCTTCAAAAAAAAAAAAAAGAAAAAAAAACCAAATGAGACCAATAAAATAACAAAAGATCTGAAGGTTGATGTTAATATGAATATAGCCTCAGGGGTGGGATGAAAGTTTGATTTTCATCACAATCTTACATAGGAATTTTCACTTTCAAAAATAAATATACATTCATCTAATACTACAAATTACTATATTTATATATATTAAGTTTATGACAAATACAAAACACTGTAAACACCACTGATGTAAATATAATTTTACTTACATAAGCTAATCCCTTAACATTATCTTCAAGTTTGAAGTAGACCACTGACTTTTCCACACTCATAACTTTAGCCTCTTCTATAAGTGTCCCAACATGTAGCTTTCTAAACCTAGTTTGAAAGGTTTGTGGGTTTGGCTTAGGAAGAAGACTTAGGTACACAACACGTGTTACAGGATGAATGTAGAGCACTGTACCAGTTACCTAAGTGAAAAATAAGATTACTCTTTAGTAACACTATCCAAAGTAAAATTCTTGATAGACAGGTACTTTCAAACAAAAGAAAATTTGGTTCAACACGTATATTATTGTGGTTAACTATTTTCAAGACTGAGGGGATTAATGACGTGACCCCCAATTTATACTTTGATAAAACTTACACTACATCACAGATCTATCAGTAGTAGTACTTTTGTTAACTGAAATCTAGTAAAAAAATTTAGAATGTACTTCTTTCTCCTCCATCAATTTAAAGCATGAACAGAAGGAGTGGTGTGAACCATTACAGTTTATGCAATATGGATCCATTAACATTCATAACTATCATTGCCTTTGCTACCACATTGAGCATATGTCAAAGAGCCACAAAATATATTAAGGTCCAAACTATTGGCACTGGAAATATCCAAGAGGGTTAGGAACATAGGGCATCACCTTACAGTTCAGACAACCCGCCATGTGGTGGGTAAACATAGTGATATAAACATCAAAATAAGAATGTTGGTAGGCCACACTGTACCATCTTTTTGAAGGAGATTCAATGAACATCTGCAACTCCTAGGCTAGAGAAACTAATAAGAATATGCGACTTCACGTTGTTAATTAGGTCCCTCTCAACGATCACTCCTCTTGAAGAATTTAAAGTAGTACGTGGAGTAAATTCAGTAGGAATATCCTCAATGGAGATGGTGCATGGTCGTTTACTTACTGTTTTTTCATTTTAAGTTTTTTGGTTATCCATGAAAAAAAAAGAAATATTCAGACCCACTGACCCCACACACCATGGAGTCTTACAAGTTGACCATAGCCACACAGGACCAGACAATTAACCTAGGGGTGGATCCCAGGGGCACCCATCTACAAGACCAAACTATGGCTTTCTATTGGTTATGAATAACATAGCATTAACCGTCAGAGAAAACTATTAGCAATTTATGAAAGAGAGGATGTGACAGGTAGGCTTGGCAAGAGGGGTCTGATGTTAATGTTTTCTTACACCAAACGTACTTACCTCCTCTCACCCAAAGCTATCTCGATCCTGGTATGCCCTCTAAGCACTGCAAAGAACTTTTTCACTAACAGTGCACCAGTCTTTTGTATCCTATTGGTTTTGTGCCATTTCAGAACATGTGTTGATTATGCAACTACCCTCCACAAAGCATACTACACCATTTATACTAGTACAGCTAGCTCACTCTACTACACTAGAACAATCCTCACTTTTGAGAACTAGCAGGTACAAACCACAAAAGCACCATCATATCAGAGGGGAGGAAGGATGGAGCAGATGAGAGGAGGTAGATACTTATCAGAAATACATTTTCAATGTAAGAACCTGTTAACTTCCGAAACAATCTTACTTCCTCTCACCCAAAGCTAGAATCCCATATTACAAAGGTAGAGGGGGCCTGTAAAGGTGCATCAATATTCAATCAAGTGGAAAACTACCACTCTGGAAGAACAGGTGTACAAGAATATGAAAAGGAAGCACACCTGTAGGGTATAGCACTACTTCTGGAACAGGTATGCTATTCTCCTAGTAATCAACATAGTACCACAAAGAAGGTGGAACTGAATTGGCAGGCACCAATGCATTCAGTAAAGAGATGTACAGCACGAATCAAATGAGAAGTGCTGTATAACTATGACTAGAAATGGCACAACATTGACAAACACGAAAATTCTAGCGTGTAAGTGACAATGGGCCCGTATAAGTATGTGCCAAAGGTAGAGCTTAGGGTTACATCAGACTACATCATGTGTGGTCCATCCAGGCAAAACATCCAGTGGAAATGCCTGGTATAAGATACTGTAAAAGACAAGTGTTATCTTCCCAGGCAAAAAACATCCAGGTAAAATGCCTTGGATATATAGGATTAAGAAAAAAAATTACTGGTATCAGTGCAATTGTGAGGGAGTTTGATGACGTCGGGATGAACTACATCTCATCACAGTTGTTGAACAAGCAACCACGACAAAGATAAGGGTAGGAGCTGTTGCTCTAGTAAGGGCCAGGGCAGAGGGAACCATGTCTGAGCTGACCAATATGAAGCAACTAGCAGAACACGACAAGGAGTGGTCTGGATAAGGGAAATGACTCTGGAGAGTAGTCTGATTGGAAGGTAGCGACATATTGACTGAATGCATCTACCCCCAGAGCTGAGGGGTGTTGAACACTAGACCAAAAGGAAGGAAGTTTGGCATTCCAGTGAGTGGTAAATGCATCTATTTGAGGTGTTCCTGGCTCACAACACACCCACTGATATACCTGTGGATGAAAGGACCACTCCATGGGGAAAACCTGGTTAAGACAAGATAAGCGATTGCCCCGACATTCATAATTCCGAGAACATGACATACCAGGGTCGTCATGTTATGGTTGTGGGTCAAGTAAAGGAGATCCAGAGTCTGAAAACAGAGACCTCAACTTGTTTTCCCCATTGCTTGGTGAAATAGCTGATGACAATGGAATTGTTGGAATGAACCATAACCACCTGCCCTTGCAGGAGAGGGAGGAAACTATACAAAGCCCAATAAAGTGCAAAAAGTTCTAGGATGTTGATATGGAGAGTAGCCTCCTTGACTTACCACTGACCAGAAATCTCTCGGGAGATAAGGAAAACCCACCAATGATGCATCTGTGTACACATGATGAAACTCATGACTAGGCAGAGGAATGGGAAACCCCACTATGGTCAGTACCCTGTTGAACCACTAAGCAAGGTCAGCCCTGATCCGGGGGGGGGGGGGGTAATGGAATGGTCCAAGGGATCATGGGAGAAATTCCACTGGTCATGAAGTGTGCACTAAAGAGAAAGCATTTGCCCTTGACCCAAGGGAATGAGAGCTTCCAAGGAAGCCCACATCTCTAAAAGAGATTGAAACTCTCATACAGTGAGAGAAAAAGGTAGGGCCTTTGTGACTACCTGCTCCATATCCCTGAGCTAAAGTGGAGAAGGCTGGGCCCAACTGAGATGAGAAACAACGAGAAACCCTAAATGAATAAGATATTGCATGGGGGTAATAATGGACTTCTCCAACTTAATGATAAACACCACCCAAGCAGCTTCTCAAAAAAGTAAGCGGGTATGAGTGACTGACTGAGAATGGGGAAGAGGCGAGCAGTAGCTAGTCTTCCATGTAATGGTGAGTCTGAATATCCAGAGAGTGAAGATGATGTGCAAAAAGAGTGTACCACTCAACAAAACACATACGGAGCTGAAGAAAGACCAATCGGCAGAGCCCAGAACTGGAAGATACAACCTCCGTGAAGCAAACCATTGAAAACGAGTTGACATTGGAATTGTTGGAATATCAAGACAGGCATCCGTCACGTCAAACTTGGTCATCCAAAGTCTTGGAGAAACCCCTTACAGAAGTGAGAGGTAGGTCTCCATGGTGAAGCGAGGTGTCTCCAGATAGGTATTCAGCCGGGAGAGATCTATGATAGGTCTCCAATCTCCCATCTTTTTGGAGACAACAAATAGATGAAAGTAAAATCCCAGCTGAGTGGGCACCACCCATTCATTAGCTCTTTTGTGTAGGAGGTCTCGAACAGACTTGGCTAGATGGCTCGATGAGGTACAATCTAGAGGAGAGAGGATCAGAACTGAAGGCAAAGACCCTCTGACAGAACCCATGGATCTGTCATGAAGAGTCGCCAAATAGTTGAAAACTGTAGCAACCTGGCCCCCACCTGCCCTGTTAAGGACCTTGCCACCTATAATGCTGACCTCTGGTGGAACAGAAATGTCTAAAAAAGAGTAAGTTACAGGGAGAGGAAGAAAGGGCACGGGCAACAAGAACTGGAGAAGGCTGGGCAGGAACAGCAAGATGAGAGAAAAAAAAAAAATTCACAAAGAAATTGGGCCTGACAAAGATTCCTTAAAGAAGAAAGGGGAAGGTGCACCCCACTCAAGTAATGCATCCCTCCCTAGCAAATCCCAACAACATAACAGCCAGGTGTTGAAAGATAATACTGATGCTGACAAACGAGCCATTGTAGACCACAGGAGGGTCCTGAGTTCATCAGAAAAGTGGTCAGATGACTGGCAAAATGCTTGAGACAACAATTATAGGGAGGAAAAGGTATGTAAAAGGGAGGTCATGGCATGATGAATCCTTGAAAACTGGGACAGATTAAAATGGATCAAAGCCCCCAGAATAGAGTCCCACAAGGGGAAGAGAGGATTCAAACACTGGGAATTTACATCAACTGAGGGAGATAGGGCATACCCACCCCCAACAGCAGTTCAGCAAACTGTTAGGCATGAACTCGTACATTGGGTGAGGTAGGAGAAACATAATAATCTGAACTAAGTTCTTCACATTACAAGGAAGGCAAGGAATCAAGGGCTAAAAGTGAAACATGTAAAACTTGACATACCTGATCAATAAGGTGTAGGAAGGACAAGGTTGGTAAACTCTCTTGATTGTCAGCATTATGTGACTGACCAAAAAAGGCCAGGACCAAAAAACAAAGAGTCCAAATTATCTTCACTCTGATAAAATTCTCCTTCAGAAGCATATTCTGGGGGAAAGGGAGAAGCCATCGACAGTTGAACATAAGCCACTAACTTAAAGCTCAAACTTCCTTGGCAGATATCATCGACGTACCGTACTGGGGACCAATGTCATTTTCATTGTCGACATTTGCAGGAATGTCATAATCCACCACATTAAAACTCATATTCATATTACAAAGTAGAATTCAAGGAATAATAAACTTTTGAAAATAAACTAAATTAAATAATCAAAAGTAAACACTAAAGTCAAAACTTGAAGGTGAAAACTGAGAAACACTGATAAGAAATCACCAACTAAATTACAGTAATCACATGTAGAGCAAATTAAACACATGTTAAGACACTCTAATGCCAATCGAGAAAGTGGGGATTGCTCTAGAATAGTAAAGGAAGCTATCTGTACTCGTATAAATGGCACAATATGATTGGTGGAGGGTAGTCACATGATCAGCACATTCTGAAATGGCATGAAACTAATGGGGTGTAAAAGACTGGTGCACTGTTAGTGAAATTTTTTTTAGTAATGACAAAAGGCAGAGCATGATCGAGATAGCTTTGGGTGAGGGGGTAAGACCATTTCGGAATTTCTAATTTATGGCTCTATAACCAAATAAGATTGGAGGCTATAAAATTATGCTTTGCCTGAGTAATAAAAATATTATAATGAGTAATTTATGTTTAATTCCATACTCATCAGTGGGGTAGTAAATAAATTAGAGAAGAGGGATACCCTAGAGAGCAAATGTCACAATTCTCACTCTAGGACAAATAGAGGATTTTTTAATATTGCCTTACACAATTAATAACTTAAAACTGATATAATATAAAAAAATTGGATTAGCTATGCTTTGATACCACATTTGTTAATATATCATGATAATAAAGTAGTTTAATTAAATTCTGAATGTAACTCAGTGAAACCTCATGACATGTGCAAAAAAGGATGCCCATATGGAAAGAGTTAAGTTAAACCACTTACTCATATCTGTACAACTGTATAATTTAAAACATGTAGCACTATATTGCAAACAACACAACAATACAAAAATGGATTTGTATAGGAAAACTACAAACAAATATAATCATATAATGCCTACATGATGAAAATAAAATCCAAATAAGGAATGATCTTTCTGTAAATCCATGTTTGTAGCCAATACACTAATGCATCTTTACCAAGTAGCAATGCTATGTGAATTGAATAATAATGCCCAATAATGTCTGTAAAAATAGACTTGTAATTAAAAGTCCTCTGTCAACCTACAGAACACAGCAAGAATCTACAGTAATTTACCCTACATGAATATTTACACTTTCCTCTGTCAATCTACAGAACAAATCAAGACACAAGTAATTTACACTTTCCTCTGTCAACTCTACAGAACAAATACAAGACGCAAGTAATTTACACTTTTCTCTGTCAACCTACAGAACAAATCAAGACACAAGTAATTTACACTTTCCTCTGTCAACCTACAGAACAAATCAAAACTCACAAGTAATTTAC
>NW_013666414.1:112693-135213 GCF_000517525.1 Limulus polyphemus
AATTTACACTTTCCTCTGTCAATCTACAGAACAAATCAAGACACAAGTAATTTACACTTTCCTCTGTCAACCTACAGAACAAATCAAGACACAAGTAATTTACACTTTTCTCTGTCAACCTACAGAACAAATCAAGACACAAGTAATTTACACTTTCCTCTGTCAACCTACAGAACAAATCAAAACTCACAAGTAATTTACCCTCATGAATATTTACACTTACCTCCTGACCAACCTCGTATTTCTTAGGCAACTCCCACACATCTTTCATGTGAAGCTTATAAATAGCTCCATCGTAACTATTATTGAGCTTAACTACCAGTCCCTCTTCAAGAACCTAATTAAAAATATATTTCAAGTTTATTTCAACACCTTATGTATCACACATTTAAAACGTTATTCTATAATACATTGAATTATATCAAAAATTAAAAAAATATATTCAAGCAAGAAAAACTTAAATTAAAACAACCATATTAAACTGTATTATGAACAACGGATTTGTTACCATAGATAGATACTTTAATGGAAATTAAATTCATTACATGTACATTTGAGCCAGGAATGATTTTATAACTTAAATCTTTACTTAATTTAAGTAGAAAAATTAATAAAAAACATTTTTGAAACATTTCTGGCCTGATGACCAGTCCTTCAAAGCACTAATGGTGAAAAGCCTAGACACGAAAAAGTTTCACTTCATGTTATGTTGTTTTGCATGGCAAAGTTAATATTCAGTGAAAATATTTAACTAAAAATGCAGAGAAAACACAGGATATACTTTTGTCAGTCTACAAATCTTCAATTGTTCAATACAAAAATAATTTTTTCAACAGATACCTTATCCTAACATAATCATACCTTTGTCACAGTCACTTTGATGGATATTCCTGGTAATATACTCTGGAGAGTTAGAATGGTAGAATCGCTAATCTGTAAAACAATTTGGAAGACATCTTAATGATGATGAAAGTTTAAATAACAGTTGTTGTTTCATTAACATTCATTATTTTATTAGTATTTTTGTTCATAAACTGCCCACAACAAAGAAAACAAGTACTATTAAAAGAACAAGATACTAAAATAGATAAAATCATCTCCCTAGAACCTAAACTAGAAAGTTGAAAATTATATTATTCTTAATACAACACAGGAAAGTAGTATATTTAAGCTGTGTTTTTATGGGTTTCTCTCACCTTATGCCTAACAACAGTTTTCAGATTCGAAATACCATCTCAAGATGAAAGCAGTGCAATTTGAACACATTATATAAATTCACTTTGAATGAAGCATTATACTAAATTAAATATTTTCAATTGTTTGATTGCACAGCATGGTTTATTAGTAATGCAACATATATAGCTTGTATTATCTTTAAAAGGTCAGGTTATATTAAGTGATTAACTCACATGTGCTGATTCTGTAATTTTAGGTTTGGCTGTGAGATTTATGGTCCGTTGTTCCAATAACTCACTAGACCTTAACTCGGGCATATCCACAATGCAAGGAATCAGCTGTCCAACAGAGAGTGGATTTCCATAATTACGTGACTGTACAAAACTTGCTGCTGCCTTGTGACTGAGAAATGCACTTATCCCTTTGATTCCCAAGTCCATCACATAGCCATGATCTTCAACACTTTCCACAGCTACATTAACCACCTATAAAAGAAAAATTATTAAACACTTCATGTTTGATTTGACTTTAATTAAAACAGTTATAGAAAATATAATTTAATGAATTTAAAAGACTGCTATAAATTAACATCTAGAATAAATATATTAGAATATAACAAATATTTACAACTTTTCACCATATTGTCAGTTTCCTTTCTTATTCTAACCTTCATTTCCATCCATGTTTCATGAATCACCTTCATGTAATATTATTAAAACACTAAAAATATCAAGAAAATATTACTTTACGGTTAATAACAATAAAAATATGCAAATTCAATGACCTGAAATGCATAAGAAATGTTAACTAATCCTGTTAATGAAATAATTAGAATGAATTCAGTAAACTTGGCTTTGTTTGGTTTGTTGTTAATTTTGCACAAAACTACTCAAAGATTAACTGCACTAGCCATCCCTACTTTAGTAGTGATGAACTAGTGAGAAGGCAGCTAATCAACACCACCCACCGTCAACTCTTGCTCTACTCTTTTACCAAAGTATAGTGGGACATTACAATGACCCAACAGCTGAAAGGGCAAGCATGTTTGGTGATTGGGATTCAAACCCAAGACCAGCTAATTGTAAGTCGAGCACCCTAAACACCAGGACAATTTGTATTTATAATTATAAAATAGGAACTCAAAATGACAAGCAGAGTTTATGAAACTTTATTGAAATTTTGAAAGAGGCAAAATTTTTATAGCTGCTGCAATATTTATACTTATATTTATTTATATCATACCAAATCTGCATAATTTGCAAAATCATAGAAATTGTTTATAACAAAATTCAATGGTTTATTTATAACCATTGTGTTTACACATTACTTAAAAACAGTGTACTCTATACTTTCTTCAATGTTACTTTCATTAACAGTATTGGTTACAATGTTTAATATATTTTTATCATTTGTAATTTTTAATTATTATATTTCACTATGAAGATTATTTTGCATTGTTAACTTGGTATATGAATTTAGGACTAACTTAACTCTCCTAAGCTAGCCATGAATCTTGTGAGATTTATTGGAATTACAGCCAAAAAATATCATTAACAGCAACAGTGCCCCCTGATGAAGTAATGCATTCTAATATTTATAAGTTAGAATATAAGAGCAGTATATTTAATTACCTATGCTCATTACTAGCATGATTTTTAGTTCTGAACTATGTAGATAGCTTGTTTTGATCAGAAGTTAATATAAATTCAGCAAATATACAAATAAAACAAAAAATCCTACACACCATCTCATGTCTTAAACTTCCAACACTTAGGTCAAAGTTCACGTCTCTAGGGTTTACTGAAAGGGTTATTTTCGTTTTTGAAGTTTCTGTGGCCGCCAAGACTTCCATAACTCGACAAGGTAGAGTCTGCCCAGGAACAAACATGGATTTCAAAGCCAGCACCATCTGAAATAATCCAACATCTTTCCTTCAAAATGTTGAAATAAAACATGATTTCTTTTTAATCACAAGTATTTTGAAAAGAAAAATATTACACATATTTAAATGTTATATCACAAGCTTTTTGATAACTTTCTACATCACTCTTAATGACAGCAGCTTTGAGACTCAAGAGAATTTTGTGAATTTATCCACATGATAGCTTTAAGAAAAATACCCATAATTACTTTCAGATTACATTTAAGTTTGATTAGAATAATCATATCTAACTAATAAAAGAAATAACTTAATAACAGGATGTTCCTAATATTTTTAAAAAAGTTTTTGTTAATAAAAATTAAGATTTGTTTTTGGTAAAACAATTCAAGTATGTTTTCTTACACAATTTTTTATTCTTCTGACAAAACAAAGTTTCCAAGTTCATGAAATCTAAAATTGATAAACGATGAAGTTTAATTATAATTTACTTTTTTAATTTTAATCTTTAAATCAGACATTTTACTTTTTTTCATACTTGAATGAATAACAACTATTTCTGATGAAAAATATTTCAACTAGCATAATTATTTAGAGTTTTCAAAAACTCAGTAAGCATTCACAAAGTTCTAAATATTATCAGAATTTGCATAGCACTCCAAGCCAAAAACTGATTTATTGTGAGTGAAGATTAAAAGCTTTTGAACCATAAGACATACAAAACATATCTGTAACAAGCGATTATAATTTTGAATGATAACAAATGCATCATGTTTAATGCAGTGAATATAACTGTTTAGCAACATCAATATTGACTACTTTAAGAAAGGCCTTAATTTCTTCATGAAAGGTCACCTCACTTCTTGGATTCTGTTACTTAAAGTACTAAAATAGTCTCAAGTATCATATTTGTTATTAGCTTGATCATCAGAAACCTTTACTTGCTTACTGCTCAAAAACTTTAATCACACCCATGATGTTTATCTGCAAGAAAAGTGTCCTCTAGTAGAACTTTTATACTACAATAAGTTCATTTACAACCACATTATAATTCTGAGGTCTAAACAGCTTTATCAATACCTCTTCAGTACTTTCAGGATTTGCAGCATATTCCTCCGCAAGTCTGGTGAATGGATCTGATACATTTGTGATTGGAACTACTCCTTTTAATCCTCCAGGCAAATTCACTAGCATCTCATAATCAAACACCACCTGGATACATCCTAAAACCACAATGTCACTTTGCAGGGTCTGAAAAAAATACAGTGATTTGTTCCAGGCACAGATTGTTAAAAAAAAAGAAGATAAAACTGTCTTTCATAACCTATTTATTTCACTTAACACCTAAATTTCAAACTAAATGCTAACCAAACTAGTCATGACATATATATAAAAGCAAAATTGATGTTTGTCTGTCTGCTAACTCTTTGCACGCTATTTGACCAATCACCATCAAACTTGGCATGGTGACTCCTATGGTCCCCAGAAGTAACATGAGGGGGTAAAAGTCCCAGTAGGTTCCCACAAAAACTAATTTTTGGCTTTTAATTCAGTTTCTGTCTTCGTGTCACATTCCTTTTTGTAATACTTAACATCATACATCATCACAAAACTATAACGATATTGTTGTTAGGCCAACATTTGAATCAGGCAATGGGTGGAAGCTTCAAGGCTTGTGTCATGCAAAATTTTTTTGCATATAGAGGGCAGCACTGAATGAGAATAGCTATTTATGTGAGTGAAAGTAATGTACCATATTGGAAATTATAAATAATACCACATAGGCCATAATAAGCACATTTATGAAGCAATACTGTGTGAATTACACTGTAAAATGCCTTGGCAATATCTAGTGCACAAAACAAAACTGATCTCTTGGCCTCATAACCCTCAAGAAGCTTGGTGGTGATTGTCAATAGACAATTTTCAGTAGACTTATGTTTACTAAAACCAAATTACGAATTACTTAGAACCTTCTTGGTACGAAAAAATGTAATGATATTAATATACATAATGTACTCAACAATATGAACAAATGCAGACAAGATAGAAATAGGTTGATTATTTTCCATCCAGTCAGGATCATCACCCTTATAAAGGGGTATAATCTTAGGGGAATTTGAAGAACTTTAGAAAATTTGCCTGTAACACATACATCATTAACAAGTTCAGTTAAGGGACCAATAATGGGATTGCAAGTAGATTTAACCACTGATTGTAATACATCATCCCATTCAGCAAATGAAGCACCTGAAAGTTCTTTAATGGCTGCATGAATTTCATTCTTAATTACAGGTGCAAGATAAAGAGACTGAACTGCAAGCTTATCCTGACATTTAATGTTTGTAGGAGTAACATCCTGCCTACAGAAATAATCATTAAAATTATCAGCAATACCAAATGCTTAAATATTTATGCAACTGAATAATCGGGAAAGGATAAGTGCTGAAATGTTAAAGCTTGAAATGAAACCTTAAATATTAATGGTTATAACTATAAACTTCTGTAAATCAGTTTCAAACTTGCTACTTGACTGAAATTCCTTTTATAATTTTGGATGTAAGCTTGTCACTTGTTTTGTCTGATGATATCAAATATCTTGTCTATTTGAAGTTATTGGAAAGGGCTACTTTAAGACTGGTTTTGTTGCTTTGGTTGTTACAGTTGGTAGAGGAGTAACTTTTATGGCCTGAATATCTGTCTGTCACACTAATCTAGAACTTTTACACCTTTTAAACAATTTTCTGTACAATATCCAACCACGTGATGTTTTGGTGGTTAGGAAAAAAAGCATAACGAATGTTAAAATCTTTAAAATGTAGTGAAACGTGAAATATTAAAGTAATATCAAATTTTGAGTAAGAAAACCTTTGCAGCCTTTCTTTGGCTACCATACTAACTAAATGAAGGATTGTAAAATTTTCTTTAATAACCTTATTATTACTCACTAATGGATACACTATGAATTATCCATGTATAAGCTTTCGATATACATATATACACAGACACTAGAAAAAGTAACTGCAAAAAATGAAGGTAGTTAAACACTATCTTTATCATGAAAAATAATGTTTTATGGATTTGAAAATTATAGTTTATACTTTGAAAACACAGATTTCCATAATCTCTAAACACATGCTCACACCAGGTGTTTTAAAAGTCACTTTCAGTGTTTAGGTTATTGCATACAAAAAACTGATGAACACAGTGTTGTGAAACTCAGTGTGTAAGACCAACTTGCCCATTGGGACAACAACATAAACATTGTAGTGACTTGTTCAAAACCACTGAATATCATTTTGGATGATTACATTTATACTCACAGGTACCATATAGTGTGACCATTATGTCTTCAAAAGACAAAAGTTAATTAGTATTTAAGAAGTTAACATGTTTTGAGCTTATAATTAATTGTGAATCCTGTTACATGCATTAGTTGGTTAATGTTTAGTTTAAAATGTGTATGTTTTCGTCTCATGGCCAAACTGGTCTGCACACAGAGTTTCACAACAGTGTCCATCAGTGTAATGAACATAATTGTATGACCAGTGGAAATAACTTTTCAAACACCCAGTATATGCACTACTTTTTTTTCACAAAAAATTTTATTTTTAAGCTTTAAATGATCATGGTTACCTCTTAGAAGCATAAATTGTTTGTTTTTGAATTTCACGCAAAGCTACACGAAGGCTATCTGCACTAGCCATCCCTAATTTAGCAGTGTAAGACAAGAGGGAAGGCAACTAGTCATCACCACCCACTGCCAACTCTTGGGCTACTCTTTTACCAACAAATAGTAGGATTGACCATCACATTATAATGCTCCCACAGCTGAAAGTGTGAGCATGTTTGGTGGGATGGGGATTCGAACCTGCAACCTGTAGATTGCGAGTCGAGTGCCCTAACCACCTGGCCATGCCGGGCCTAGAAGCATAAAGGAGGAGGAATTGGAGATATGATAAATGAAAATTTCTTTTAGTCTGTTAAATGCCAAGAAACAAAATTAATTGATATGTTAATGAGAAAGTATAAATTAAAACATTAAAAAAAAATTATCCTTGTGTTTAAAGAAACTAAACCTCCTAAGACACAACTCAATAATTACCTTCAGTGAAAGTGGTTCTATTACAACTATATTTTCATTTTCTGTTTCCCTTTTCTTCTTCTCTTCTTTCTTTTTCTTCTTGGCTAGTTTCTTCTTTGATTTTTTTGTTTCTTTACCAACCTTAAAGATCATTTGAGGTAAAATAATACAAAATATTTCTCTCTTTTTACATAGAAATAAATCCTCTATATTACAACAATGAACTAAACTCCACCAAATCTAATGTCAGTTTTGTCTAGATCACACAGTTACTTTCAACAGACAAAATAACCATAACTTGAGTAGTAGAACCAAAGAGAAAACAACAACTAAAAATTTAGGACATGTTTATGGAGACTTAGGGGCACAATAAATATTTAAAAAACAACATAACATTATATCACTTGTACCTCCATACGGTTTATAGATTGTTCTAAGGTGTTACAAAAACATGCATAATTCATTCATTGTTCAAACTTCCACACAAAAAAACTCTCCAACATTACCACTGGACAACTTCTACTCTGTGGATTTATCAAACATTAAGTACTTTTGACTTCTCTTAGAAACTAAGAGAATAATCTCCACCTCATTCTATTTTAGCAAGATTTTAAGCTTTTCCTTTTAATTTATGGAAGTTACCAGTATCTTCTACGTGTTATCCAAGGAATACCAAACATTTTTAACATATATGAACTTGATTAAGAATAAATATAACTCATTAATATTTTGCTCACTATTTTAAATGCAGAATATTTTAGCTTTTTTATCTTCATCTTTCAATAACAGAAAGGGAATAACAGAAGACATTAAAATAATTACTTTATGTGTCACCTGTTGTCATGTTCACATAGATAATAACCATGTGACACAAAACCATTTTTGATTTTATTCAAACTTCAAAATGAGAAGCTTATCCATGGATTTTGAAAACATCAATAATTTTTTACAAAACAATAGGTTTCATAATGAAAAAAAAATGAAACACATATATTGTATTTCTAGCCTTTTTTCAAAATGTTATTCACAATAAACTGAAAACTATTTTATTATTTGCTAAATAGGAAATAAAATTAAACTTTTTCATACAATTTTGGCAGGAATGAAATCAAGATTAATATACTGTTATCATTAAAGGATGACCTTAATTACTTGCACTCTCCTACACTATGTTTCCACCACAGGCACCAGCTATGTATATAATATAGTTTCACAGTGTTTTGTTTAATTTGGGACAAAACTACTCCAGAGCTATCTGCACAAGTCATCCATAATTTTGAAGTGGTAGACTAGAGGGAAGGCAGCTAGACACCACCATTCACCATCAACTCTTGAGCTACTCTTATACCAATAAGTACTGGAATTGACCATCACATTATAATGCTCCCCAGCTGAAAAGGAGGCAAGCATTTTCTTTGACAGGATTCAAACCCGCAACCTGTAAATCACAAGTCAAGAGCCCTAACCAGGCCTTAGTTTCATTGAGCAAATTATGAAGAATAACTATTTTAAATTCAATAGTATCCCCACAATAGATAATACCTGAACAATGTATCTCTTATTCAAAGGAACTTAGTAAGTGACAAAGCTAGAACATTCAGGGTTGTAGCTCAGATGATTTGAGTGGTGGGTGATAAAAACCAGTCTAGCCCATAAATGCATGTGCCTGCAGCTGCCACCATTGTACCATTCTCTTCCCCTCAGCCAAGAAAGAAAAATTTTGTGTTTATAATTTTGATGACTGAAAAATTTGTAAATTCTTTAAAAAAATAAAGGTGGAGATAAATTTTACTCTAGGCTGAGTTATATTTTTCTGATTGATCAATCTTTAACAGAAGGTAGATGATACAAATTAGACACAATGATGTTAAAAAAAAGTTTTTATGCAAAAAAAATTGATATACTTTTATATTTTAAATATCCATAAAATTTTGAAAATATTTTTACACACCACATAAACTTTTACTGGAAAGAAAATAGGCTTTGTATGGTATCAACTGTGGGTGATATTGTCTGATGTGCCATGCTAAGTACAAGAGAATTAACATGGCATGAGTCGTTTGTTCAGTTTCACATGCAGGTTTTTTTCCTGTGGACTTTTCTTGAAAAGTATTTTAACGTGAAGGTTATTTGCTTTATAATTTTCAGGGAAAGTCTTTGTTTCTAACAAGCTAATTGCAAAGTAAACTGTACTGCAACATTGACAAAGAAATTTTCATGATCATGGTTGATCTTTTCTCAGTGATATTTAGTGCCATGTGGCAGCAGTCACAATGCACGGGAGCATTAGGTGGCCCCACCCATCATAGCTACAACCCTGAGAATATTATAAATAAGTTTCATACTTGAAAAATGTTAAGTTATGCATTTGGATTAGGGAAATATATCAAATGCCTCTTGTGTGAAAGGAGCACTGCAGTTGTGAAAAATAGAATATAGGTACAATTGTTTAAAACATTAACGCCTTCAGATGTTTTAATCTAATGAAAAGAGCAAATTAAGTTATTTATTTATTTCATTTTTGGGAATTTCGAATAAGATAAAAAAGTTATTATGTTTGTTTGTAAGAATGGTAAGACCTCATTTACAATATCTTATGAAGTTCTCATCCCTTAACTACAACAAGGATAAGAACATTAAGTTAAAAAAAAGCGTAGTGACAAAATACTACACTGCTTCAAGGTTTACATATTTTGAACTAAAAATGTCATGCAAAGTATTCTCTGAACCTTACAAGATTTAAATGTGAATGGACTTCAGTGTTCCAAACTGTTAGAGGGTTTGGATAATCCAAACATGGATTATACATGGTCTGTTTGAGTGGGACAATAAGAAGATTTGAAATACAAACTTGGATATTAAAATAATAGGTTTAAGTTCTGAAAGCTGAAATGCAGAACTGATCTTGAACAAAGTTACAAACTTGTGGAATGGTTCACCTGAAAAATAATGTTTACAAATGTTTTGAATTATTTTAAGTTTTTTATTGGACAAGTATATAAATGTGAAGGTGTACATTTAGTCTGATTTTGACATTTTTTTCTTCTTTACTTTATATTATATTTCAAACACAGAATATTCTTAAACTGACAATTTTGTTCTTCCACTCAGAACTTAAACTAATTTATTCATTTTCCATGCTTGAATATTTATTAAGTGAAATATGATGGATATCTATCAAGTTTCTTATGGGTGTATATATATTTAGCAGGAAATAAAACTTCTACAAACTATAAATTATATAAGCTGTCAGTTTTGCTCCAAAAATAAATATTCTGCAGATCTATTTTACGTTATTTATCTCCAGTTTCAATACTTTATACACTAACAAAATTTTCTACACTTTTAAACTTTTATAAGACAAAAAGAACCACTTTCTAGTATTTGTCTACATATATACTTGGGTAAATTATTAACAGATGATAATTGTGATGTCATACCTGAGTAACAATACTTACTTTGAATAAGTCTTCATCCTGCTTTCTTAAAGGTATTGTACGACCAACAAACTTGGTAGAGCTCCCACGAGGAAAATGTATTTCTTCACCAATTGGCATTATGTTCCTTCACTTGAATGCAAAAATAAGCCCAATGAACTGATATGCAAAACACTTATGATAATGTACATTAATTTAAAAATTGATTGTGTACTATAATAGCAATAAAAAGATCACATTTTAAGTCTTCAAAATCCAATGAAAGCTACTAACAGCTTTCTATGTAATAATATTTTTTTAATACTTCTCCTTATTCAATTTTACTTTACTAACCTCCTTTCTATACCTTGAGAAGAGTAAGACAAACCATTCAAAATGTACAAAAAAAATACCATGTTTGTGAAACTTCTTGCAGTACTTACTGTGGGTGTAATTTTCCCTTCTTTTAGAAACAGCATACTTATGACTGGGATAGACATTTAGAGTACTGCAGTCTAACAGTAGTTTTAAATCAAATAATTAATTTCATATATCAACTTAATATTGCTGAACCTTAAGCTGTGTCTTAAAGTGCAAAAAACACAGTACCAACAGCTACATGGTTGGGATAATTGGTTCTGTTGCAATACATTAGAAATTAAAATTTTTAAAACTACATAACATAAATATCAGGTGAGGACAGGATTTAAAAAGAACTTTTTTGTATTTTATACAAGGTCAACAGAAAAAAATATATGAAATTTGTGGTTATTATTGGTACCAATGTAGTAGACATAATTAAAACAACATAACTGATGATTATGAGAAAACCAACATATATGAATAAAACTTATGAACTATTATTTAGATATTAAAACAAAAGAGGAGGCTAACCAGCTGTCAAGTTATGCCTCTACTATAACCAAACTGACATTATTATAGTAATTCAAACACAAAAGGCTAAACTAGGACAGTAAAAGATGGTTTATATATTTTTTAGTACACATATCTGTTTTACCATCTATCTGTAATTTCTAACAGATCATAGAGTTAATCTTGGGTTGAAGGTACACACAGGATAGTTCCATTCTTCCACTACATAAAACCGATACTTTCACTGGATTTTTGTTCAATAATTAAATTGAAATGACTGTGGGCAATTTTGATACTTACTCAATTTGTAGAAAATGATTTGACAAGTCTCAATCAAATATATATCAATAAAATACATTAGCAACAACTTTTAACAATTAGACTAAGCAGCCTTAGCACTTTAGCTATACACCTACTGTATACCTCATGATCTAATGAATTGACTGTGTGATAATGTATGGTACATCCTTTCAGTGTCAGCAGATACATATAGATTAACAAGAAAAAATATCCAATTTAATTCTGGCATGGCACAAAATTTATTAAATGAGTAACAGCTTTTACATATTGTTAAAACATATATTGAAATGTTTCTCTCTTGCTTTTTATGATGACATGCATTGTAAGCACAACCTTTATATTATCCAAGTTTCAATAAAACATTATGCTGCTTAGGTAGTCTGATTGCACAGTTATATTGTTTGTAAATAACGTTCATTTACAGAATTTAAATAAAGCAAGCCACAAACCACATCACACACATAACATTCCATCAAATAGCTAAGCAATTATTTGCTTAATAACCACAACCACACTTTCAGAATAAAAGCACTGTTGTTTAATCAGTGTATCCACAAGTTTTGAGATCCAAGTTTAAGAATACAATGTAATTTTCATGAAGAATGTACACATCCACATGGTTAATCTACCACTTTATTTGGACATAATAATTAAGTATTTGTAATGGACCTAAGTTTGACATTTAACTTTGCTAATTTTGGTGTTTAACTTTGTTAATTCAGCTTTTGCTCTTTCTTAAGACTCCTAGAGGTCACAAGGATCTAAGTGTCTTGAGTAATACCTCCATCTGGGCAGAGCTTTTTTCTTCTCTTTCAGCCATTTCCAGGCACATTACTTTGATTTTCTCAGTTTGTGATAATTTACCTCTCTCTCTTTCTTTAACTCCTGTCTCTTTTTGGTTTCAGATACAGATTTGAGAATGCAACAACTTTTTTTCACATTCAAGAAGTCCAAACAGTCACTGAGCAGTTTTGTTGGTGTGAAACTCAGCATAGGCTTCAACTGTTCAAGTATTAATACTGAAGTATTGGGACTATGTTTCTTGTATGCATCCATCCAGCCAAGACACCTCTTATGCTAATGCTGTCAAGTACACATATCTTTTTTTTTCTGTTCTACTTGGGTAACAAAATTTCCCAACTGCCAGCCATCTTATTCAAGTTATTGTTAAACAGTAACTTTAAACCTTTGAATTTTATTTCTAATGCAAAATATGGGTACATGTCCAAATTTTAAAATAAATTAGATGTCTGATCATTAAGATGATAACACATACCTTATGACAGTATGACTGTATAAACATTTCAATGTTTGTCACTATAACTTATGAATTACTAGATTGTTCTTACTCACTAGACTTAAGCCCTACTTTATAGCTGTACCATGCTATTGCTAATGATGTTGCTCACAGTGCTGTTAGTATTAACAAAGGAGACACAAGTTATGCCATTATTAATACTTGCAGTCATGTACTGTATAGCTAAAACTACTATGTGCTAATAGAAAAACAACAATTTATACATATTAAAGCTTAAGTCTAGCTGTAGCACATAACACAAACTTTACACTGGTGTTGTATAATACTACTACCAATAATACTATTACTAAGACTAGTAGTAGTACTACATTAATAGTAAGAATTTCAATATTAATAATAATAATAGTATTACTAATAGTAATACTATCTAACCTATATAAAAGCTAGTGTGTGTCACATCATGTCTGATTTCTCGAAACAGGAGGAGTCAATAAAAGCGGGGGGGGGGGGTGTGCCATGAAACCTTATAAATGTAGTGAGTGTTGATATAATAAGCCTAAAGTAAAGATGTCATATGGGATCACCTAGCCTAGAGCCAAGTGCATAAAATGTATCATGAATGTAAAAATATTGATTCAGTTTTAAACTTAAATCATTTCTGAATTAAGCTATTTTCTGTTATATCACCACATTTTAAATAAAAACATACTTCTTTAATTAATGGAGACTCTAAATTAAGAAATCAACAAATGTTTTTCCAGTTTTGTTATCTAAACATTTCATTTTATACTTTCAGTTTCAGTACATAGACTAACAATAATATTAGACTATACTTTTGTTGCTAAGCAACATGACATAAAAGCCATTGTTGGAGTGTAATTTTACCCAAACGCACTAGCTTTTCTATAGATTAGAAATTGTTAACCTAACTGATTTTTACCAATAATTATTCTACGATGAATGTTATAATCATAATTTATATTGGCTCATAAAAATTGAAATGGGAATTTACCGACGTTTGACTAACTCGACTGCACTTTTCTGCCTCTTTCAGTCTTTATCGGTCAAACTTGGTTTCGCAAAATTTATTTATTTTAGTTTGCTATTAAATGTGAGGTTAGGGTATAGTAAGGGATGGGGTGGTAGTACTTGCCCCGTCATTTCTAACAGGCTATAGGCTATGCTTAGCAATATTATTATTATTACAAATAGTAACATTAATAATAATATGGTGCAAACTACAATAGGATACAGCGAGAAAGAAAAAACGCGCTATTTACGACTTTATAATTCTAGATAAAGCAAAGAGGAAACTCTTGGTATGTATTAAGCATATTCTTTTATACAATTAATGATAAAAATTCAATAGCTTACCAAAATCCTGAACAGTTTTACATTACACGATGAACATTCAAATACAACCATGCGTTCAACATACATAAATGCCTGAAGCGCCCTCTCTTCCATTCATAGTATATGAAATAACTCTTTATATATCACGTCATCAATTACAACCGGCGATCGAATTACTGAAAGAGGTTAGATAAGTCGAGCCTCCTGCTTAAAACGTGCAACCCCAGCCACATTGTTTTGTAATTGGCGAGTCGAAATTTTTTCACAGCTCTTCTGAATATAGATTTGGAAGCAAACCATATTAAGCAGCATATCGTGGTAAATTACATGAGGAACAACGACATAGGCCACAGATGTTTAATGCTTGTAAAACATTCGAAAACGCTTTTAAGTTTTATTATGTCGATATTCATTCCATTTTCGTTTAACGACGGATTTGCCACTTAATCACATACCCTTGTACATACATATAGATTGCTTTCCCATTTAGCAAGAGAACTATTGTGCAGCAACTACCGTGATTTAACCATAACAAAGTCTCTAGGCATAGGATTTATAGATCCCCGCTGCCCTGAAGGACCATAAGTCTGATAATGGCCGTTGGTTAGAAGTAAAGCAACAGAAGATTCCTCTTATGATCAAAACTCACAATTTTCCGTGTACATCCCATCATCTCCATCACGAGCGGGGCGAAGAGAAATATTCGTTTTTTCTTAGCACCCCCAGGGAAACCTCGGGAGATCTCAACTCAAAACAACTGCCACGATAAATCACATTAAATCCTATTTTAACAAGTGTTGTATTGTCATTGTAGGTTAGCAGTAGGCCTCCCGATGTATATAAAAAAAAAAAATCCCGTTAAGGTTATGAATGATTTGGTGTAACTCCCACTAGAATAAATAAATAAATAAATAATACATATAGAATTAAATTAGTAATTTTCTGCTGCTAGATTTACACAAAATTTAAGTTCACAAAGCACACAGTTTTCTTAGATATAAATTGTATTCATACATTACTTATACTAATTTAAATGTCACTTGCTCGTAGTCGAACGCAGGAATGTATTGTTACGTCTCTGGTCGTTAGTTAATTTTCCGAAAAATGTTTTCCGAAGAAACTTTAGCGATACAAGTCCTTTCTTAAATAAAACTGGTTTATTCTTTCTGAATACAACTTTGAAATTCACTTAATTTCCACGGTAACAATTTTGCTTAAACAAACGCTATAATTCACAATGACCGTCTCACGTGCTCGACTCAAATGTCCATATCTATCTCTGCCTGCAGTTCAATTACACATACATTGTTGCCGTCAGTTCTTACCGGTCTTATATATACAAGAATACCGCATATCTAGTAACCTCTCGAGACTTCAGGAAGGGACATGAACGTTCGAGAATATGACGTGTTACTAGCGTCACGTGACCCCCACTGTCGTAACAGTATTTTCTTAACTTTTCCCCGTACAAGCCAACCAATATTAATGCAACATTAGAATATTTCATATATTTTAAACTTTTTAATTTTATTGCTTTCTAAAGTCTGTTTTTAGTGTTGTAAGCAGGCAAAACGGTATATTATTTACGTTAGAGTAGTTGCAATTTACAATGTATTTAACATAAGCATGTTGAATTTTTATGAGAAACTGGTTGCTCAGATTAGAAAATCTTTCAGAGTTCTTTCAAATTTTACAAAATCAAAAATGTTACTCCATTTTTCAATGACGGGTTACCCTTATGTTAATTTATATGCAGTAATTTCTGTGACTGGTTAAGTTGTTGTTGTTTGTTGTTTTTGGAATTAAGCACAAAGCTACACAATGGGCTATCTGTGTTCTGCCCACCACGGGTATCGAAACCCGGTTTCTAGCGTTGTAAGTCCGCAGACATACCGCTGTGCTACTAGGGGTCGACTGGTTAAGAGCTATGATGTATATAATCTATTTATATAATAATAGGTTACATACTTTTTTCTAAGAAATTTGGAACTAACAGCAGCTTCTTAACTGATTAAAAAATTACTATGTAAAAAAATAATGTAAGTAAAAAAACAAAAACTCACGTACTCAAATGTAATTTTAGTCACTTATTCTATCACAAAAACCACATTGCTTCAGCAGCTTAAATGTCATTATCATTACAAAAATGCTAATGTTGCCGTTTAAATGCGCATTCAACCAAATGTAAATATAAACGAAAAAGGATAATATATAGTCATTATACACATGAAAGATAACCATTTTAAATTAAAAAAAGAACTGTAGAACAGCAAGCAAATAAAATACAATTCCTAATCTATCTATCTATATATATATAAAGCACAAAAGCTGTATGTCTGTCCGGTATCTAACTCCTCTTAGGTAGCTGGTCCACTTTTTGAAGTTACTAACTTGACATTATATAGAAGGGCTTCAATTTTTATAAGCCATCAGACTTAACAATCCAACATAACAAAGAACTTTGCTTTAAACTTTTATAATCAATATTTTATTTGATGAAGTTAATTTTAAGTTTGTATTATAAATTTCGTGAAAAATTTGTTTTGTGTATTACAATAGCAAGTTAATATTTTTGTTCTTTGCGAAAAACCTATCCCCGCACATTGTTCAAATTATTTTGGTGCTTTATAAACGAATTTTTACCACAATGCATTTTTTGTTTTGTTTCACGTTTTCCTTCTCGAAGTGGGTCTGGTATGGCCTGATGGTTAGGGCGCTTGATTCACAATTCGCAGGTTGTGGGTTTGAATTTCGTCACCGAACATGTTCGCCTCTTTCAGTCGTAAGGGCGGAGGGTGTTGTTGACTATCTACCTTCCCTATCTGCCTATTACTTCTAACTTGAGATGGCTAGCATAGATAACCATCAAGTAATTTTGCGCAAAATGAAACAACAACAAAAATGCTCCACGAAGTTACCCCAGTGGCTCACTTAACTAAATCTACATGAAAACAAATTAAAGATATGACTGCTCGAGCTAACAATGACTTAATAACTTGTATTTGTGAATGTTCTTGAAATTGTTTAAAGGGTAATGTTCCCATGATGAAGAAACAATAGCAGAAACTTAGATGACATAAGTCATTATTGAGAGCATTAGCTGATAAGAAAACATCTGTTAAACAGAAAATAAACTTACAAATACAGAGAGGAGTTTTTACCATTACATGTAGTACCAATTCTTTCACTATTTGGTGGTTTGGCAGGATGGGCTATTGGTAAAACTGCTAGTTTTTAAGATGGAACATGAAAAAGGAATTATTCTCGTTCCTGAAGAATTAGTACACTCACTTTATCAACCTAAAGTTTATGAAATACCCGTTTATAAAGTTTTAAACTCTATAGAGTGAAATCTGTCATATATAATAATACTTTACCTGCAGATAATAAATCTAAGATGTTAAATCAGCTGCAACAACGTCATCAAACCTTTCAATCACAAGCCATGGAACCTATTGAAATTAAAATGGAATCACCAACTTATGAAAGTTTGGATATCATCAACAGCATGCCTCTAAAATATAAAAAGCAAGCTGACATACTATTGTTATGACAGCGGAAATCGCGTGACGCTGGAAGCATGCGCGCTGGAGTTTCTAAAATTATCGGGGAACCCTGCGAATGTCCGAGTGTTTGCTAGACGCCCTCTTTTTTAGTATATAAGCCTAGCGAGAAAAACCAGCGCAATTGCAGAGATAGATAGAGTGAAGAGATAGATAATTGAGTTAAGCGAACAGTAGGCACCGTAAGTAAATTGTGTGAATCACTGTGATTTATAGCGTGTGTTATAAAGGTTGTTAAGTATAAAGTGACTGTGTAAAGTCTGTGTATTACAAAGTTGTATCGAGAAAGAATAAACTAGTTTTAATCAAGGACTTCTATCGCTGAAGTTCCTCGGAAAGAATTTATACCGGAAATTAACAAACGAGCAGATACGCAACACTACAATAATAGTGTTGCGTCAGCGAGATCACGTGACTATTGTCACGTCACCTGCTTTCTAGAACTATCCCGTTCCTTCGGGAGTGCTCTAGCATTTACTAGATATATGTTTGTCTGGTATATATAAAAGACGCTCACAACGTGACGGGACAATGCGTGTGTAGGTAGTGAGTAATTGAACTGCAGTCAGGAAGTATTGTTGAAGTTAACGTTCGTTGTTAAAACGTTTGTAAAAGAGCGACTGTTGAAAATAAGTGTATCGGTAAAGTTATAGTCAGAAAGAATAAACCAGTTTTATTAAGTAAGGACTTGTGTCGCTAAAGTTTCGTTGGAACGAAGTTACGGAAAATTAATTAACAAACGGAGACGAAACAATAGATATTCCTTTTAACTCTACTTTTTATACTAATGGTACTACTGAACTATATATAAATTATTTGTTTAATTAAATAATGCTCGAAAGAACACAGAATAATAACATGCAAAAAGCAGAATATGTCTCATTAGTCCACAATTTTTTTACTTTCTAACTATGCCACAAACGCCATTAGAAATTAAGCAAAGCTGGTCATATGTTCCCCATGGGAACAAAAGTAAAACTGAAACGGAAACTACATATTCTCTATCGAGAAAAAAGAAAATAGAATAATATGTCATTTCAAAGGCAGAACCCTTAGTTTCTTATTGGTTATATGTAATTTAGAATTAAAAGTCAGAGAAAACTATTGGCAAGTTCTGAATGAGAGGATTGACAGGTGGGAGTAGCAAGAATGGACTAATTTTCAATTTGATAGCTCTGTAGCTAATTAAGATTGAAGCCTTTAAATATTATGCTTTGTCTGAGTGATGACAATATTATACTGGCCCCAAGGCCCGGCATGGCCATGTGGTTAGGGCGTGCAATTCAAAATCTGCAGGTCACAGGTTCGAATCCCCGTCACATCAAAACATGCTTTTCCAGTGTCTGGACTAGGACGCCAGTCCTACTCCCGGATACACAGAATTTGGAGGTGTGAAAAACACCATATGCAACTACTACTGCCCCCAAAAAGGGTTAAAAAGAGGCCTAGGCCTGTCTTTCTCAGAAACGTTTATAAATAAAGTCTTCAGACCAGTTTTGTGGTAAACTGTTGTGATAAGCACGGGCTTGTTGTGTACCAGGCTATCTTTGGTGCTTTTACTTTGCACCTCAGTACTTGTTGCGAGGTTGTTCTTAAAGTTTCTAGATCAAGAGGTCGCGAGTATCTTTAAATGATACCTCTTACTTTTGTTAATTGTTACATGAAGTTGGTGTTCCACATGTATGTGTAGACACATCAAGTCTTACTATTGAGAAAATGGGTATTAGAAACTTTTGCAAAAACACACGTAAAACATAGGATTCGCAGGAAGATGAATCTATCAAGGATACAGGTGGACCAAGAAAGAAGTGCTGAAGGACTGAAGATCAAATGGAGGTACATGAAGACCCAACAGAGGTTAGACTATTGAATCAAAGAGGTTGTGTTGATACTTCTGATCAAAAACATGAAGAGATATTGGGCAAACCTGCTAGCATTGGAGTAGCAACAGTGGAAAGTCAACTCTACCAAGGCCAACTCTTGGAGTAAGTTTTTCAGCTGACATATTCCGAACACCTAACAAGGGACAAATTCGACTTGATCATAATGAGCCCTTTCCCTTTCCAAAGATTCATGGACGAAAATTCATACCTGAATGGTATAAAGCATATACTTGGCGTGAATATTCCGTATCTACTAACAAAGTTTACTGTTTCAGCTGTCATCATTTTACTACAGGTGCTAAGTATCTAGGTGAGCAAGCTTTTGTGTCTGAATGGTTCAATACATGGATAAAGTGCATGGGTAAATCTCCAAAAATTAATGAAGCTCACCGGCTGATTGTGGAAAAATTGGGAATAACTCAAAATACGTTGAGACTTACAACTGTCCAAACCACACCTCAAAGGGATCATCATGAAGTAGACACAGCTGAAAATAAAGGAAACATTTTGAAAATATTAAACTTCTTAAAGACGTATTCTCAGATTCTAAGTGAAAAGCTGTGTGAAGTAACCTATAAATGCCAAATATACGCACCACAATATTTGTGATATCCTCAGTAATATAAATTTGTATGAAATAAAAGAACCTCAGTACTTTTCTATCTTAATCGATGAAACTAAAGACCTATCCAAAAAAGAGCACACGAGTTTGATACTTCGGTACTTTAATGATTTAAAAGTTCATAAAGAGTTTCTTGGTTTTGAAGTTGCTAATGAACTCAATGCGGAATTGTTGGTCAACTATATTCTGGAGGAGTTAAAGGACAACAAACTTTATGTCACAAACCTGATTGGTCAAGGATATGATGCCGCCGCCATCATGAGTGGCAAGTGCTCTGGGGTTCAACAGAAAATATGACAAATCGAACCTCAAGCCATCTACATTCACTGTTTTGCCCACTGTTTTAATTTGGTCGTCGTAGAAAGTGTGAAATTTGTTACCCTGTGTCTGACATTTTCTCAATGGTTCCGACTTGCTACAATTTTTAAGCTGTTCTAATGTTCATGTATAGGAGATTGCTTTCCAAAGAACAAAATACATGCACCCAGATGAAAAGCCTGTAGAATTTAAAACAATATCGGAAACACGATGGGCTTACCAGTTGCGTGCTGTAAGTGCAACTGTAGCAAGGTTTGACTGTTTTATTACATTTCTGCGGCATGTTGACATAAGTGACAGCAATCGAGACTGTGCATTAAATGCCCAATCCATTTTGAGGCAACTTGACCAGATATTTATTATACTGTATGCTGTTTCTGAATGACATCTTACGTGAAGCAAAAGGAGTGTCAGATATGCTGCAAAGTTCCAAGTCTTCTAGCAGAGTTCCAAACCTACAGATGTGACGAGAAAGCTGCACATAATTTTCAATGTTCTTGTGACATCACTACCAGAAATGACCTGAAATGTTGCCATTAGCGTCTGTTAAGGAGCTCCACGCCCTCAAACATGGACACCTGTGTAGTTCTAATCACACTTGGGAAGTGGGATGCCATTGATAGTTTTCTTGGAGAACTAAACAAACGATTCAGTGGAGAAAATCTTTAAATGTTCCACTCCCTGTCGGCAATTGACTTCAAATCTAAAAAATTCCTCGATAGGATTTTGAGACTATTAAACCTCTTGCAGCCCATTATCGGCTGAATATTGAATACATACAAATGGAAATGAGTCAAGCTAAGAGAATAAATTAGTATTCAAGTACGACACTTGGAGCAGTCGAGGAGTTAGCAGAACATCTCAAACCCCTATTTATGGCTTTCACTGAATTTTACAAGGTTATAAAGATAGCTATAACTCTCACAGTTAGCACAGCCGGCTGTGAAAGGAACTTTAGCAAGCTAAAATTGATCAAAAATAAACTTAGAACCAATATGGCAGGTAAGAGACTGAAGAGTCTAACAGTAATTAGCATGCACACACAACGGCCAGTAAGAACTGAGGTAAGGTAATGTGTAATTGAACTGCGGAGAGAGGATATTGTTGAGCACGTGAGACGTTCGTTGTGAATTATAGCGTTTGTTATAGCGCGACTGTTGAAATTAAGTGTATCGCAAAGTTGTATTCAGAAAGAATAAACCAGTTTTATTTAAGAAAGGACTTGTATCGGTAAAGTTTCTTCGGAAAGAATTTTTACGGAAATTAACTAACGAACGGAGACGTAACAATATAAATAAATGCTAAACTTCACACTCTGCATATCGCATGGCATTTCTTCAGTTCAAACTATTTATTTCAACATTTTCTGCTATCCTCTATGGCCCGGCATGGCCAGGTGGTTAGGGCGCTCGACTAGCAATCTGCGGGTCGCGGGTTTGAATCCCCGTACCACCAAACATGCTCGCCCTTTCAACCGTGAAGGCATTATAAGTGACGGTTAATCCCGCTATTCGTTGGTAAAAGAGTATCCCAAGATTTGGTAACGGCTGCCTTCCCTCTAGTCTTAAATAACTTAGGGACGGTTAGCGCAGATAACCCTCGTGTAGCTTTGCGCGAAATTCAAAACAAAAAAATAAGCTATTCTCTAAGGCAGGGGTCACCAAACTTTTTTCACAGCGGGCCACATAACTGAGAGAATGACGAGCGCGGGCCGCATAACCATTTTGTTCAATACAATACAGCGAATACACAAAAAATAAAGACAACAAACATGTTTATTTTCCAAAAGGTATCA